>NW_006799981.1:67430-145747 GCF_000485575.1 Poecilia formosa | reverse complement strand
TACTAATGCAAATCAGCCTCAGACCATCAATCGTGATTAACTGATTATTCAAATAATTGTCAACTAATTTAATAATTGAATAATCGTTAACTTGAGTACAAAGGCTAAATAAAAACAACATCTTCAGAGCAGTAATTAAGCCAAAACTGAACAGATATATATATATTATTTTGCAGTTTGGTTTGAGCCAAAGCTCTGCTGGTTTTCAAAGTGAGAGTTTGTTCTCTGCGTAAATCCAGTCAGAGATTCGGAACATGTTTGCATGCCCTCCGGCTTCTTTCCAACACTTTCTAATATTGTGTCAAACTGTGCTGGGCTGAGAAAAGACGGCATTCAAACCGGGGAATCATTAGCAGTCAAACTAGGCCTTAACTGCTAAGCCAAAATAACGATCGCACTCAAGGACTGAGCTTGGCACACATTCCTCTTTTCTTTCTCTCTGCCGCTTTCTCCCCTCTTCACTTTTGATTCCACAAGACACAGAGGCTGACATCTTTGAAAAATGACCTAAAAGCGAAAGCGTAAGGCAGACAACAGGAAAAAGAGGAGCAAGGGGAAGGATTTTAGCACCACAAGGGGCTTCAGTATTAGCAGGGAGGAAAAGGCTTCAAAGCTGTCAGTGATGCCCAAGGGCCCAAACGGCAGAGAGCGGTCGGGATGCAGAGCAGGAAACGCGATGGAAGCAGGTCGGGCTCCAATGAAATGTTCCGTTTATCCACTTCCTCTCAGCATGTTGAATGTAAAGATAAAGTCACCTGTTGATGAATGTGTTACAGCTATCATCTCTGACAGTGTGATATAAATAACTGGTAATTTCCGGGTCTTTATCAGAGCCGTACGGCAGCAATGATTGGACCTTTTCTACCTGCTGGTTCCTGTCTGCAGCCAGTCAGAACCGCCGTTCTGACTGAGCTGAGAAAATAATAAATACAATGCAAATTATAGTGTTGATGTAAATTAACTGGATTAAATATGAACAACTATGCAGTTTCAATCAAAATTTTGCTAATAAATAGGGCTGAAACAATTAATCATGATTAATCGATTACTGAAATAATAATTAACTGGAGAATATAGACTCAAAGAACGCCATTTATTGAAAAAAACAACATATTCAGAGCAGCAAGTAAGCTAGCACTGTACAACAAATATAATATTTCCCATTTAAGACTAAAAAAACTTATTTGCCTGTAAATCTCTTCTACCCAGAATTAATCAAATCTCAGAGTTTTAGCTTCACCTGATTCAGATTCTTGTATTTTACTCAAAAACCTTTTATTTTCTTATTTAAAAAGGAATTTAATTACTATTTACTTGCATTTTAATGTATTTCTAATGTATTTAACAGACTAAAGTGGTTAAGAGCAAAATCTGTAGAATGTGGCATTTTTTTTAGTCCAATTAATAGAATAATCATCAGAATAACCGATAGATTAAAATAATCACCATGAAAATACTTCTGTAATAATTTTGGGGCTTTTAACAATATTTTTGACAAGTTCAGTTCAAGAGTGGATTGATTGTTAAGCCAGTCTTGTTTATTAGATTTATATGGACATATATTGTATTTAATTTAAGAATCAAAGTAATAAATTATTAGTTTTAGTAGTTTAACAACAGAATGACACAGCTTTTGGCAGATTTATTTTTGCTCAACTGAGAGCAAAAGCATCTCTTACAGAAGCCTGATTACTTCTGATGTAATTGAATTTAAATATATATTTTGGACGATATGTATATTATTGACCCTGTGTGAGAAAATCACCCAGGTCCTGTTAAAACTCAAAAAATTAAAAGTAATATTTACACTTCTGATGATTTGACCTAAATGTTTAAAATCCAGGCATGTTTAAACGTTTTATTTTTAAATATTAGATTCAAACTGCTCCTATTATTTTTAATGAAATCACTACCACATTAAAGTGGAGCCTGAAAAAAAAAATAACATTAAGCTTGTTTGGATTTGTTAAGCCATAATTGATAAGCTGATAATAAAATATTAGGTTTCAGTGTGATGTTTTAGGAAACGGAGTCTTTTGCAGCTTACCTGACTCACCTGAGTTCAGTTTTATTCCTGATGCTGTGGACTGAATAGCTACTTTGCTGGAGGCGTGCATCGTTTCATTAGCCTGTAAATTACAGACTGAGATCATTTCCCAGTAATGCTTCAACCTTTCATTGACCTGAATGGAGACATAATACTTACAGAGCTGTCATAAATCTAAATGCTACAAAAATTAGCATAGAGATGATTTAATAAGACATTTAATTACATTAAGGTTGAGATCCAATCAACCAACTTTGTTACATATAAAAAGATTACAGATGCCTCAATAAGACATACTTACACTTGAACCAAGATTATTAAAGAATATTAACCCATAAAATGAAGAATTAAATGTATAATTAATCATTGAAAAAACTCACAAAAGGTACAAATGTTTTTTTTTTTCTCTACAAACTGTTTTTAAAAAGTTTTGAATATTGCAAATACCCTAACTGATTAAAACTCCAGCACTAATTCTGGAGTTTAATCAGATTTTTAAAAACACAAAGTAAACGGTTTAAATAACTTTATCTGATTCAGGCTTCACTTCTGCTCCTGCAGTTACCAAATTATTATCTCAGCAGAAAGAAGGTGGGTTGCCGGAAAATATGTTTTCAGGTGTCAATTTTGACAAAAATGTTAAATTTAAATGTTAAATTTTTTTTTATCTCAAACTCAGATCTCAAATTGATGATTGATTCTGTCAGACTTGGCAGATTAAGAAGTTTTGAAAGGTTTTCTTATTTTTCTTACTGAATCCACCCAGCTTGGCTGTCAGAGAAGGAGGAATCAGGAGGGACTGATCAACCAATCAGAGGGAGAGTTGGGGTAACACAATATCTAGGTTGGGTGTTTCAACATTTTACCCGGAGAAAAGAGACTCTTCAGTTGTTTCTGTGCGTCACACATGTATTTTTTAAGTAAATACCTATATTTATTTTCAGAGTGTTTCAGGCGTCAGACAGTTGTTTGGGAGGTCGACCAGATCAGTGCCGTAAATCCACGTGTTGTGCTTCATTTCTACTCAGTGATGCAGTGCTGCTGTCTCTTTGTCATGAGCGACAGGCTGCAGGCGGTTTGAGTGAGAGATGAGATGCGGTATCTAAACGACTGAACCTCAAGGCGGGCAGCTCGGACTGGAAAATGGAATAACACACACACGCACACACAAACACACATGAAAGCATGGCTATTATTGTGGGGACTTTCCATCGACTTCCATTAATTTCCACAGCCTTATCCTTATCCTTATCCTTATCCTAACCAAAACTCAATTCACACCTTAGTCCTAAATCTAACCCCTGACCCAAAAACAGCGTTTCCCTTTGTGGGGACCAGGCTTCAGTCCCAGTGAGTAGTGAGTCCCAATAACGTCGTATGTATCAGGCAAATGGTCCCCATAAAGTATTAAAAACAAACGCACATACAGACACATGCACATGTACACACACACACAAACACACACACACACACACACACGCACACACACACACAAACACACACACACACATAACCTACTGATCCCACACAGTCCAGCCCATCACCCACCCACTAAATTTGTATCTCTCGCTCTCTCCTCGTCTCATTTTCCGTCGCGCTGCCGGTGGCTGTGTGCAAATTCACTTACTGTGCAAATGGAAAGCAGATCTGCACCGTACAGTTTCATTTGGTCTCATATTCCTGCTGCAGGAGAGTCTCTTCATGCTGCTCTCCAGCACGTTTCAGATTAGATTAGAGATTATTCATGCAAACTGATGCACAAACAATTCATTCCAGACTCACTCTCACTGTTGCATCTCACTATCAAGGCTTGTGTCGTCCGCTTTGGGTCGGATGTTGTGCAGAAACTTTAACTAGAAGCTGAGTTTGAATGTTCAGAACATCATATTTTTAATTAAATCAGTTTTAGCACGAACAAACATCTTCTTCCCAGAAGGAGGCGGATAGATTGAGATTTTTTTTGGTGCTATTTCTGAATAAATCATAAATGAGAAATGTCTTTACCTTTCAGGAAAACCAATTTTCAGGACTGATTGCTTCTCATTTTTCTCTCCTTACAGATGCGAAGCACTCGAGGTGTTTCTGTTTGGCCTGTGGGATTTGTGGGTGGCCGAACATATGAGCGCCCCCTGGTGTCTGGGGGCAAAGTGGTTGGTTGGTACACTGGCTGGAGGCCGGATAGACCCTTTGCTACTGACATGGCAGGTAAGAAGCAAAATGGAGAGATAATGAGACTGACTTTTTCTGCCTCATTGGAAGAAAAATGTCTTGTGTTTCAGGTAACAAGATGCTAAGAAGTGATTATATATTCAATATCTAACCTCAAATATTCAATGTAATTCAACACAGTTGTTGCTAAAGGCAAAGTAGCTCTCAGGGTGCATTCACACCAGCCTTGTTTGGTTCGTTTTCGTCAAATGCTGGTTTGTTTGGCGATGTGTGAATTCGCAATCAAAGTCTGATGTAAATCAAAAAAGCAAACTCTTGCCACCTAAGAACCTGGATCTCGGTTTGGTTGAAGTGAAACTGGTGCAGTTTGAATGCAGATGTGAACACCAAGTGGACCAGAAACCGCTCCAAAAGCAGGAAGTGGACTACAGCGCAGGGTATTGTGGGTAACTACAACCAAAACAAACGCGAGAGTCCAGCGCTAGCAAGAGAAATGACTTGAAAGGCAAATATTTTGTCTTTCGTAATGATAAAATTCTCTTTTGTCATTACAAAAGACAAAAGATAAATCCTACAACCCCTAAAATTTGACGCCATTTTTGTTCACATTTTGGAAAAGAAAAACGGAACAAAAGTTTCATTTTTGGTTCCAAATCGAACCGGACTGTCAGGTGTAAAAACATCCTCAAACATGGTTCTGGAGAAATTTTGCTGCCATTCAGGTTTCCAGCAGCCAAACAACAGAATCTCAGTCAGTTTTGCCTTGATTCCTTTCTTTTCTGTAATAAATGTCCAGCTATGATTCGTTTTATCATCCCATTGATGACCCAACTTCATTTGCCTCCCTTTCAACTCTAAATACTGTGAACTCCAATGACTGCTGGAAAGGACAAATGTTCATTCTTGTTGGTTGTGCAGGAGGCTCTACTTATGCTTTTCAAAGATGCACAGCTGTACAATTTTGCATTTGTTTGTAGCCATTTTGACGCTTGAGTGTAAGCGCCAAGTCGGGGGGTGTGGCCAGCAGCCACGTCTTTGGATTTAAAGCAACAGGAGGCCTTCAAGCAGCTCATAGGAAGAACTGAGAAGAGTAAACTCTCTCCACCAAATCTAAGAATGATTTGGTGCAAGCAATGTAACAAACATGTTTGGTAGACATATCCTAACCCCTTCAAGGAAGCAAAATAGGTCACAGTTGCTCTAGAGCAGGAAACTCTTGTTTCTACAGAGCTGATCATACTGATCATAGACACCTGAACATGTTGTAAAATGTGGGAGATAAATTAGAAACAAGCCAGTTTCTTCATTTTAACTTTCTAGTCCTTTACTGAAAATAAAACCATTCTTTCTTTTTCAAGTTCTCAGGACTCGTCGATTGAACAGCTGAAATCAGACTGAATATTTTTGATTTGTTTGCTGCCAGCTGGGGAAAAACAGATACTGAGTTGTGCTCTCTCCTTCCTAGCATGTCCACACGAATCACGCTGCTTTCTATTGAGCTGCTATTTTCTTTTCATGGATTAATTTGCCATAAAATGAGATCTGATCTTTCCAATTAAATGTTCCAACTGTTACTCCTCCACAGAGGAGCTGCTGCGCGTCTTTGCTTCATAGTTTATTCCTCTGATGAATCACTAGGCGGGATTCAAGAGCCTCGCTTAATAAAACGGTGCTGATAAGCGACAGAGTAAACAGTTTCAGGATAACTGATTGTGAAAAATCCATCACCTGATCATGTCTCTTGCTTCAGCGTTTAAAAATATCTCATCAAACACAGAAACGGTTAGAAAGTATTTGAGTTTTTGAATAATATTAAATAAATTATGACATTACTAAACAATTTACAAGAATCAAATCTGAATTTGTAGATTAAAATATATTCAGGAAGGGCTGGTTCTAAAGTTTAGCAGATGCATTTGATCCACTAGCAAATTTTGTCATCAGGTTTGCACACATTTCAGCAATCATTTTGGTCCTTTTTTTGTTTTCTGCACTGCTGCTTTCCAAATCAAAGCTTCAGCTCACTGCACACACCTACAGGATTGAAACTCAGACATTTCTGAGATTCAAAAGTCCAAAATTTGCAAGAAAAACTCAAACTGGGAATTTTATGAGTGTCAGAAGTTGAAAACATTCCACAATTGGAAATGTTTTGAGCTTTAAAATTCCAGCACTTTCAACCTTTGAAGCTCAGAATTTTCCAAGTTTCTTTTAGAATTTTTCTGGGATTTATCTCAACATTTCTGACATTTTGTCTTGCCAAATGTTGACTTTTGGAGCTCAGAAACTTCAGTGATTTTTTTCTAGAAAATTTCTGAGATTTTCTGAAAATATTAGATTTTTTTTGTGGAAAGTCACTCTTTTTTACAATAGCCCTAATATGCCGTCACATGTACCTGCCGTCCTTTGACAGATCTTTGATTTTGTTCTTAGCAGTGGAGAGACTAGAATAAGGAAAAATAAATCTGCTAAGATCAGAAGTATCTTTAATCGACTGATTGGTTGTGGTTTGTGTTTAAGACATCTGGTCAATCTCTCTGAGTTCTGAGAACAGACACTTTTTGTTGTTTCTTTTTACATAGATGTCTTTAAAATTGTTATTAAAAGTGCTTTGGACAGATTTAAGGATGTAATCATTCTTTTTTTAAATAGCATCAAACAAATAAAAAGTACATTTATGACAAAAAAAAACTATACAATTTCGTCTATCTACTAATTGGTGAGATGAATTAAAATACAGTAGTTATTTTTCTTGCTTTCGACATAAGAATCTAATCAAACTCCAGAATAATGAATACCTGGACCAGACGTTGCACACAGTTTTTAAAAAACTTAACTTACAGTGCTGACGACCAAAGAAAAAGATGAAGCACATGGATCCATCAATCTGTTTGCACCTCCTTTGTAAAAATCCAATCAGCGTCTCTCCAGCCTAGGAGAAGGTAATTCATCACACTGACCAAATAACAGCGCAGCGTCCGTCGCCTCTCGTTATTTCTCCTCACTATGGGCTTTTTTGGGGGGGAGCAGTGGATGGTTAGAAAAACTAGAGTTGAAAAGAAAGGAACATGACAGAGCAGCAGAGGTGGATTCAAGTGGCTTTGGCGTGTTTTTCTGTGTTTTCTTACCCAACTGCATGCTAGCACGCTAGCAGTTCTTATCCCTCCATTTTCTCTTAAATCGTCCCTAACCTCACAATGTGCACCATAATTATGCCCCTTTATTTTGCACTGCTTTGTGTAATTATATAGTCAATTTGTTATGCAAGGATTTACTGCTGCGGATGCGTTAAGATGTTTGTCTTTCCCTTCATTTTTTTATTTTTATTTAAATTTTGCAAAGACAACGACGTCTGCGAAGAGCAAACAGCCCAAACTTTATTCACTCCTAAATTATTATTCATTGGATTTACAATGGGGTGTCTGCAGAGCCCTCAGCGAGTGCCAGTCCGTGTCTTAATAGCATTGTGTTATACAACGCTGCATTGTTAGCAGACCACTAAAGCCTCCCATCCACTGCTCTGTCTCATTTATCCAGACACAATGGAGCCTGCACAATTACGGTGTGGAGTACTATTCACCTCAGTCTGTATGGGTTTCTCTAATTGTGCACACACACACACACGCACACAGCAGAAGAGACGCTAATACACACCTGCAGTCGCTTGAATTGAGACAAGAGGAGGATGTACACATGAATATGCAGAAAGCATCCAGTTAAATAAGAGCTTGTTTTACAGCTGGAGACAAACGTGTGTGTGAAGATGGAGTAAAAACAAAGCGCAGGTTTTGTGCAGGAACATGCACAGCAGCACAGAGAGGCTTGTACCTTCGTTGAAGTGCTACTTGTGGCTTGGGAGTGCTTTCAGGGATGGGGACATGAAAGTGTTTAACCCTGAGTAACCCCAGTGTTTATATCCTGATGCTGCGATGGCGAGACGGCAGGAGCAGAGAGCAAACTGTTATCAGAGTGGGAGGAGAACTTAGCAGAAAAACAACATGCGTGGGTCAAAACCTCACATCCTAATGTGTATATTTATGTTTTGTTGTCCACAGTTTGAGGCTTTTCAATTTTAGGGTGAGATAAAGCAAAACATGCATTGGTTTGGGATTTTGTTCATTTCCAGCTGCTTCCACTTTCAAGCTAACATCTTTTCTGTTGTTTCCCGAAGGTGTTTCATTTACAAAAAAAAACATTGAACTTCTCAGAAAAGCAACAGTGTTGGGAGAAAATCCTTAACCTCGTTGTTCTGATACTTGTTAAATCCTGCAGAACATTTCAGGTTTTATTTGTGTGTCCTGAGTCACAGCTGTATGGCACTACATATCAGACAGAAAGCTTCACAGAGATTCAGGACAGCAAACATGTTGTTGTTGTTCGGTGGGACAGGATCTGCTGCCAGCAAGGTCAGTCCTATCTGAATCAGGTCATTTTTGTTTAAAAAAAGCTCTAGAGGGGCGATGGGACGTCTCCATCCCTGTCCTCTGTCAGTGCTGTTGCTAAAAACCTTTAACTTCTCACCTGATTTTCTTACATCAGGAAACTTTTGGCCTAAATGAGCTTTATTCAGCTTCACCAGGTGAATTTGAGTCAGATTGTGCAAATGTGATTGACAGATTCCTGCTGCTTAAAACAGCAGGTTATCATTTATGTCCAAACAAATGATTAAATTCATCTTTTAGATGCACCTTGTTGTGTTAATGTTTGTTTTTCTAGAAATGGAAAGTATTTTACTAATTCCATACTCTTACTTGTATGGATGCTTTCTTTCTATTTTGCTCCATTTATTCTCAGTTGCTTTAGACAGTGCTACCTCTGTGTTTCACCATAATAATTTACCTTTCTATTTGCCTTGATAGCCAGTTAAGTAAAGCTTTTAATGTCAGCACAAAATTGCTGTATTTTTAGGAAAATGGGTAGCCTATTGTCAGAGTCAGTCTCCAGCCAAGTCTGGTGTTGGGGTAAGATAGATAAATAGATAGATAAATATTGCAACCATTATATATATTAAGAAAGTTTATAGACTTTATTTCGAAAAGATGAGGAAATAAAAAGAAAAAAGAGGATTCTGTAAGCATTCTCTGATCCAAAAATAATTTTGCAATGCAAGTTTAAGCAAAAGCACAATTATTTTTTTTATATATAGCCAGCTATTGCTAAAATAACAAAAGAGTTTATTATTACTACAATCACTGTTTTTCTTACAAATTATATTTCTATGTGACAAATACATAATTTACTTTTAAGTGTAGTAAAATAAAACCAGTAAAACCAACCATTTTTTAAACTAAATAGCATAGCTACTTTTTAAGCTAACTAGCTAGTTAGCCAGTTAGCTTAACATATAGCATATATTGGTAACATATATTGGTAAGAAACTAGGCATGCTAGCTATAAAACAACAACAACAAATTATTTCAAGTAATAAAAGTGACATCACAGCTTTCAAATAATACTAAAAGCATGGCTAATGAAGCAACTATTCACACTTAAATTACTTTATTTTTTGGAGTATAGATGCTTAGAAACAGACTGTTTGGTTGATATAAATACTTCAGGTAAATCAAACAGAAAATAAGGTCTATATTGCTGACAAGTATGAAAAAAGAACTAAATGTTTACCTAATGAGAAAATCTTCAAACTGCACTCAAAAAAAGCAATAAAAGACGTTTTTTTAAAGGGGACATGTTACACATTGATCAATTAAATGATTGGAACATAATGGTACAGTAACAAAATGAGACTATTTTATTTTATATAATTCCAGCTCACATTGTGTTTAGAATGTGCTCTTTACTTTTTTAATTACTTTCTTTCTTCATTTATTAATGCTGATTGTATTGCAGTTTGTACATAATATGAACACTGAATGCTGCCAGTCAAGCACCACGTTCAGTTTTTAACAGCTGGTCACAGGGGGATCAGTGTGGTGAGTTTTCTTGAACTCTGGCTTTGTTTTTCTGCTTGATTTTGTTTTAGCTGGTGATATCTGCATGGTTTCCATGGAGATTTGATTTTGTGTTTTTCTTTTTTTTGCATCTCTGTTGTTGCTTGTCAGTCACACTGATGGTTGGCACATGACATTTTTCTCCAGGGATTTCCTGCTGCTATTGTTGCTGTTTCAAAAACAAAAATACCAAAAATGGATCCAGTTACCGTCCGTTCCTCGGATTGTGTTGGAAGATTTTCCTGAACTGCAGGAATGGAATCGCTGTTGTGTTGAATGACACCATCACACAGGTTATGCTTGAAAAGCATCTTTAAAGGTGACCTATTATGCTTCATTTGACATGTTAGAATTGGTCTTTAGGCAAAACAAAACATGTCCATTACATTTTTAGCACAAACTCATTCTTAGATAATGAGATTTCAGTCTGCTCAGTTCTGCCTATAAGCTGTGTTAGGGCCTGTTGTCACTTTAAATCCAAATAAACTGCTGCTATTGTACAATTATGCAATTATACAACTGTACATCTTTGAAAAACATAAGTAGAGCCTCCTGCACAACCAACAAGAATGCAGCAGGTGGTTCCTAGAAAACAAAACAAAACTTTTCCAGCTGCCATTGTACAGTGGCTAAACCAGCTAGCCAAATGTGCTGGAACTCAGCTTGGGTTGCTAGGTGATGGGCGGAACTCAGCTTTGGTTGCTAGGTAACGGGTAGTGTCTGCTAATTTGTGACGTTACATTCTGAAAGTTTTTGAAACGGCTCATTTTCCAGACAAAAACATATCAACTTGTTGCCAAAATATGCCTGGGTGGGTTATTTTAAGTGATTTTTCTGTTTTTAGAAGCAGTAGTGACACAAATGGAAGTACAAAAACCTGCAAAATACAAACGTCTCCTTTAAAATCAGCAGATGAACATGTCACGCTGAATAGATTAACTTGTTTTTTTGTATTAGCTTCTCAACTAAAAACTTATCAAAGTTCAATAACCGTAAGGGAGACAGAAATGAAGACTGGCTGCTGCTGTGCATGTAAATAAAGAGGATAACAGTGAGATTTTTGCTGCACTGAGGCCTTAGGCGTCGGGTTACACAGCAATCAAGTTGAGATCAACCAGCAAAGCCTGTGAGGATGTGCCAGGAAATATTATTACCCCGGCAATCACCTTGTGTGTTCACTCATCTTCAACATACATGTACTCTTTAAGATGAAGTGGTATTCATAATCACTCAATGTTTTTACACAATGTATATTTTACTGGAATCTGACAAAGTAATGCATTATAGAGCATAAATGCGATAATTTATAAATCTGGAAAGCGTGGTGAGTTCATCTTTTCGTAAATTCACCATGTAAAATTTCTTCCTATTCTTTACTGTAATACAGCTAATAATCAGAATGGAGGGAGAATGTCTGATAACATCAATTTCTGAGCCCTGCAACATTATTTAAAACATCAATGAGCTTTGATCCAAACCTGTCTTTTGCAGCTCCTATCAGTGTTGCATTTATCTCCATCCATGACAAGCTTCTCTGTTCCTGTTGGGAAATGTTGGAATGACATGACATGACATGACAACAATAAAATAAATCAGGATGATGCGTCGTATGAGTTTTCTGCCACATCATGCAGCCTAAAAAGTTCATTTTTATTCTGACCAGAACATCGTCTACTCTTCTCCCTTATAGTTTGTTTTGTAGCATCAACTTGCTCCCACTAGTGTAAATTATTATAAGCAGTAAGATAAGTTTCACACACTGAGCAGATCAACAGAATAAATCAATTTGTGGACGTGCCAGAACTTTCTTCATCTGAACAGAAACAAACCGAAGTAAATATTTTTTCTACCAAAAGAGGAACAATTTAGATTCAACACAGCTTCAGTTATTATAGCTAGAAACTAATGATCAACCCTGAAATCCGGACACAGTGATGGACTCAGACGTGAACCTTCAAAAACACATAAAGACAGTTTCAAAGTTGGCCTTTTATCACCTGAAGAACATTTATAGTCCCAACAAGATCTTAAAAAAATCTTTAAAAAATTAATGCGTTTATCTTTAGTCACATTGATTACTGCAACAGGCCTGCCTAAAAAAATCAGTCAGACAAATGCAGATGATCCAGAACTTTTCACTAAATCTATGAAAATATCACCCCAGTTCTAAAGTCCTTACATTGTCCTTAAACTTGCGTTGTTTTGTGGCAAACTGCAAAGAAAATCTCCACATTTTTGGAGCACCTAACCACTTGTTACCACAAAATTTCTGCATCTGAAATCTGGATCCCAGAAGGTTTGATACTGAATTTAAATTACAGACAAATGGACTCTGTAAAAGCAGCTGGTTTATTTAGGATCATGAGAGTGAAAGGGGATGGATTTATATTTAATCCCCATCTAAAAATGCTTGTAACTGTCTATTTTTAAAACATACGTAAAAGAGAAAAAGTCTCAAAGTGTGTTAAAGGCAAAGGAATAAAAAAATGTTTTACGTAGAGTTTTAAATACCGATCTGCAAACAGGCTAATGTGTTTCTGGTTCTTCGGGTCAGATGCTGTTGGTCGGAGTAATATGTGCTTCAGCATCTTATTTGCTCGCTGGTTTCAGGTTAGCAGTGATCTGTTTCACCGCAGTTGCTTCCAGGTGAGAAGATGTTTATCTTGTAATTGCTCCCATATCTGTTTGCTCCACCTAAGCTGCATCGTATATCTCTGTGACAAACCTGCAGTATCACACCCAGAGCAGTAATAACCCTGACACCAGCATGGCCTAATAACTCTGTGGGTGTTATACACGTTTAGATTTGTATAGATGTAGCCCTTCTTTGTTTGTCTCAGGTCCAGTAGGTTGACTTCACATTCAGGTTCACCATATTTATTCTAACAAACAGGAAATCAAGTAGGTGGTTAATTTCAAACCAGAAACTTGAGCACATTAATAAAATAAAATAAATAACCCCAAGCAAACTACTAAGCAATATCTCCCTGTGAGCAGTTAGCAGCAGTTAAAATTTGTAAAATTAAACGTAGCTAAAATTGTTTAAAATGTATACAAAACGTAGCAAAATTACTCGTGAAACACTGTATATTATCAAATTTGTTTAAAACATGTTAAAAATATAATACTTGTCAAGAATACACAGAGCTGATTCTAATACATACCACAGTTACCGATGGCAACAGAAAAAAGGGGGCGGAGCCGTCAGTTGCTGGTTGCTAGGTAACCACCAACTGCCAAGAGCAGCAACAGAACTTCATACCCCAATAAATGTCTGGAGAAACAACTTGCTGACCAAACAAAATAAATCCAAACAACAAACAAACACATTTTGACAAACTTTACATTTATAATATTGTAAAATTAACAACAAAAAAAGACACCAAGTTCAGTCAAAAAAGGTAAAACTTAGTAACTAGTAATTTCACTCTTAGGGTTTCTTTCCCAGCAGAGTGTTGCAGCTGGAGAGATGTTTCTCAGAGGGGGGGAATTTAATCGCTGATGCACCAGTTGCAGCAGGAAGCCACCCACCAATAATCTGCATGAATTAATATTCACTAATTGTGCTGATACTGTATGCCAAGCTGCTTTTTGAGAAATATCCACAAATAGACTGTAGTAGTAGTAATGCTCTGAACCAGAAACTTTGACATCCACGCTCTGCTGGAAATATGGAGCTGAATAAATTATTTACCTTAACCAGAATAATTCAGCATTTTCTGCAATCAGAAAATACACTTTTACCAATAATTTACTAGAACTTGACTGATAAAGTCCTGTTGTATCTTTTTTCTTTATTTTTATTCACCAGTTAATGTATATAACATAAACATCACAAACTATTTAAAAAAACCATAAAAATAATACTAAATACATGCATACATATAAATAAACTTATAAATATTTTATATAAAATAATAAGAAAATAAAACTAATAAAAAACAGCCATCACAATCTTTGATAACTCTTTGAAGCATCTAAATTAATGAGTTAAAACAACATTTCCTTTGGGATTGATAAAGTATTTTTGAATTAAATTAAATTTGAAAAGAGAGGTATTGATCTACAAAATAAATAACTGGATAAGAAAATGAACAAAAGCAACAAAAATAAAATAAACAAGAAACAAAAGCAAAGGAAGCAAAATGCATTTTAATAAACACATGGTGTCACAACAAAAACAATTAAATTGTGGGTTGGAATCTACTTTAGTTTTTTTATGATTTGCATTATTATTAAATAGGCTACCCACATATTTTGGCTAGAAGTGGAAAACAGAGAGAGAAAGTAAGTAAATAAATAGATAAATAAATCAAAGCGTATGCCAGAACAAAGAATAAATACCCAATAATAAGATCTTATCCTTTATTTATTTATTCTTTGCTACGTTGCATCTCTTCATTTTATTATTCTTAATTAGTATTTCAATGTGGCTAACTTTCATCTGATCAGTCCTTTTTCTGTTTATCAGAACTGGACATTAAAAGCCTTTTTTTTAAACTCAGCAGGTGGTCGGCGGCTTAGCTTTGTTTTTAGATGGTCCTTTGGGGTTTCACTGTAAACAACCGATGCTTCTGTTTACATCTTATGATGCGTATCGCACAAACTCCTTCTGATTCAGTCAGTTTCCCTCCCTATAAAACACAACTAATTCTTCTCAGGCACTCAAAATGAAATCGTTTATTTTCTTTTTTTTCCTGCTCTTCAGTTTAGGGTTCACAGTGGATCATCTCACCATTCTTATATTTCACCAACTCTCTCTTTTATTTCACCATCTCTGTGGTCTTCCTCTTCCTCAGGCATCTGGATATCAAACATCCTTTCATTTTATACAAGCTGGTGTATTTATTTAGACAAAAAAAATCCGCTTGAGCTGATTTAGCAACATTATAGACAATCAGCAGGTAAGATGACCTGAAAGTCTAATAATTTTAAGATGTTAAACATTTGAAAGTTTGAGATGTCTTTGTATCACCGGCCGCTTTATTAGGTACACCATGCTGGTATGAGAGACTCTTTTTCCTTTCAGTCTTTGGTTCATAAAGGTGTTGGAAATATTAATTTTTGGGGTTTTAGTCCACATAGAAAGGACAGCTTTGCACAGTCAGATTTATTGGCCCTATATCTATGATAGATGCTCCACAACATGATAAATCTGGTGACTGTGGAGTCCGTTGGAAAACAGTGAACTCTAACAGATTTATGAAATTAGTCAAAAGTTATTTAAAGGGGCAGTAACATGTATTTTCCAGGCACATAGTGGCACCTTATAGCACAATCTATGTTCATGGTCCAAAACCCAAAATATCACAGAGCATACAGCTTGTCACAGCTTGTTACAGGAGGAATTAAGTAAAGAAATCTACTGAAACATCTCAGTGAACAGCGCAGCCTTAAAGTCTGTAAGCTAAGTGAGAGAGAATCAGCACATGTGAAATTATAACTTCTGGCCTTGAGGTCAGCTGACACATCTGATGTGTGAAGGGCGAGTGAATTTGTGTCAAAACATGGTGTCAGAAGTTATTGTCACACAGGAAATATGGTCAAATGAGCTCAGAAAAAAAGTTAAATATTGCAAAATAATTTTACATTTTCCATTCTTACAAAAAGTCAAACAACTTTTTAAAATTAATAAACACTAACCCTTTCTGACGTTTCAAAAATGTTCAGTTGCAACAACTTTTTTTTAAATGTGTTTATAATAACATTGCCTCAAATAAAAAGTCACTTTTGACTTGAAGTTGGGGGCCACAGAAAATCCGTCCGCGGGCCACATGTGGTCCCCAGGCCACACGTTGGACACCCACAAGAGGTGGAAAAAAATGTGCCTTTTTTCCTCAGTTTGTTTCCTTTAATTGTGACTCTAATCTCACAATCTAATTTATTCCTCTGCCTTCAATTATACCCCTGCTGGTGATTTCTCCCCAGTCGTTTCTGCTCCCTGGAGCAGTCGCCGCTTCATCGTCCCCTTTGACCCCGTCTCATCTAAACCACAATTATCACAGGACGGCGGCCGACGCCTCGCTGTAACTGGATTTCCCGTAGGAACGTTAATGAACACGGTTTTCTGCTGTGATCCTGACGGGCCGGTGATGTTCCTTTTATCCAAGATGGCTGACCTCCTCGCTCTTCCTCAGGCTTCTCGGTGAACCTCCAGGTGATCCTGGCGAACCCGCGGGCGCTCTTCAAGAGGCGGGGCTCCCAGCCGGGGATGCAGGAGTCCGACTTCCTGAAGCAGATCACCAAGGTTTCCGAGCTGGAGCCCAAGGCAAACAACTGCACACGGGTCAGTAACCTCTGTTTCCACGGCAACAGACTTTAAAAGCGGTTTTGGATTTCGGGCGTTTATGCAGGTCAGGAATCCTCACGGATGGAGTCAGGAAGCCTTTTTCCATTTAATACTGGAAAAATGTTGAGGCAAACTTTCTTCCAGATAAGAAAAAAAGAACGTTAGTAATTTATGGATCATCTTTAAGCTTTTTACATTGAATTTGGAGAATATTTATATGTAACACATGGGGCTAAAACGATTAATTGGATTAATCGTGATTCATTTAAGTAATCGTCAGCTTAGTTATCGATTAATCATTAAGTGCAGTATGCAAACTCAAAAAAATGTACCAAGTACATTTTGTAATCCAAAAAATAATAATTAACAGATCAGCTTTACATTGTATTAAAGTTGAGCTAAGCATAAAAGTCTGACCTTTTCACCTGTTAGAAAATTTCTACAAATATTCACTAAAGTAATGTTGTTATTGTATTTTAGACAATAAAATGTTTATTTTCTTATTTTAAAAAGATCTGGAATTATTTGTCTATTTGTATTTTTGTGTATTTCTAATATATAAAATAACTTTTGGTGGTTAAATAAAAAATCTGCAGGATGTGTCCATGTTTTTATCCAATTAATCAATTAATCGTCAGAATAATCAATGATTTATGAATGATTTATTACTGAAGTAATCACTGGTAACGTGTTTGCAGAAGTCTGTCTTTTCACCTGTGTTATGGTCTGGCTCTTAAACCATAACAAATGAAAGGGAAGCATCGGTTATTATCACCGCTGCTGGATTCTTGAATAACTGTCCAGACGGATCGTTTGTTATTTCATCTGAGCTGATGTGACGTTAGCTGAGCAGTCCGTGCAAAAACACAACAGGTTTTTGCTTTAACTTTTCCAACTAATATAACTCTCTTTGCATTAAATGAGTCTGCAATCTGATCATCTTTTAAAAAAAACAAAGTGTGTCACTGCCAAACTTCCAGGTTTAACATGTTTCTGGCGCTGTTGGCACTTATGAAAGCGCCGTCATAATAATGGCAGCGGTAACCAACCACTAGGCATCTCTCCTCACTATTGACAGCGTGAGTCATGCTATGAGCTACTGGCACAATCTAAACATAGACCCACACCGGCTGAATTGAACAGAAATGGCAATGTGGCTCCATCAATTCTTGTTGTGCGCTCAGACAGCTCGGATCGATGCAGTTCATCTGAAGTCACCACAGGCCCTGTTGGCACTTGGCTTTATAAGGCCACTCATCCTCTTGACAGCCATCACAGAGCTGACTTACAGGACTGTTTGTGAGAAATGGATCCCATTATGGCTTTTTTCTTTTTCTTTCAAGCAACAAATGAGCCAAACGTGATGACTGCCTGCTGCTGCTCCAAATGTGTGCTGATGCTGGGAGATTAAAGAAAATTCTGGATTTCTCAGGATATTTCATTGCTTATTCAAAGTCTTACTTCAAACTCCAAGGAAAAGCTAACATTTTCACACAACCTTTCTCCTTTAAAGGGAAATTACAGCCAGATGCTGTACATCAACAATGCGTGTCAAACTTGATAGACAGCGCTAAGACCCGCCTCCTGGCTCTGATTGGTTGTTTTTAATCAGAAGCTGTGCATTTCTTCAGACAATAGCAGTGCAAGTAGCAGAAGGTGGAGGATTTGATATTTCACAGGTTTTACGTAAAAACTTTGTCAAATTTAAGTACAGTAGCTTTAATCACCCATTCAGGGAGAGGAGTTCACTGCCAAAAGAGAACTAAATGTGCAGGGATTGCTGTTTTAAGAGAGGAAAAGGGTTCATCACCTTGTTTCTGTCTCCCTCCTCCTTTACCAGCACCTGTCCTTCCACAATCTACAGGAGGCAGCCCTTTTCACCACCAATCACAAAACGGAAAATCAAAATTTCCTGGTTCGCCGTACGCGAGCAGGACACACTGCAAATTCCTGGGTGGTTACCAGTAAACGTTTCCTGCTGGGGATAGAATAAAGACCCCTGGAGCTGCTGGATCATCGTTTCCAGCTGGCTGCTGAAAGCATCGCGGAGATGCCATACTGCTGAGTCTAATACAGGCTAATAACACAACGAGTCATTAGCACACAGGAGGGATGCATTCATCAGATCACAGATAAAACAGCACGACATCATTTGTGTATACATGTAAGGTAACACCTGCTATTATTATTTATTCAGAGGTCCAGAAACACTGATAGTGAATCCTGATCTACACTAAATAACAGATGAATTGAAGTAATTCTGTTTTTAGTGTCTTTACACTTTAAAAACGTCTGGTTGACAAAACATCCATCACCCCGCTGTTAAAATGAACTATGTGATTCTTTAATTAATCAGTAAAGTACAATAAAATATTCATTAATATTCTAACAAGAATTCATGGATGGATGGATGGATGGATGGATGGATGGATGGATGGATGGAACCTAGCCAAAGTTTTATGTCTACTGATTTTGGCCTGAATCTCTTGAACTTATTGGCCTTTTTGATGCCTGAATAATTTCTGAATTGAATCTAGAAGTTTTCACGTAAAAGCATTAAATGTCCAGCAAACGAGTTACATTATTTAATAAACAGAAACATCAAAGCAGTTCCAGGAAACTTCCTCAGATACAAAAAGGTTTTGGTTCTTCAGCGTAGTTGTTTCTCTGAAATCGTTTTTAGCATTTTAAACTGTGTGACTCCAGTAACATGGCGCTGCTCCCCGCTGCTACAACACGCTAGCTCTGAGCTACCTGGGTTCCGATCACAGAGCCTTGAGCCCGACCTTGACGCTGTCGGGCAGTGATGCTCATCTGACGGCCGGGTCGGTGTCCGGGAGACGGCTGACAAGAGCCGCGATGTAGTTAGAGCGGGACAGTAATGGCAACAGACAGCAGTGACAGGACAAGAAAGGAGGGGGGCAGGCAGGAACAGATGGAGACAGATGATCCCACAGGACGGAGAGGAGATGGAGAGGTGCAGAAGCTTGAGCAGGGATGGAGAGGAAGGAGATAAAGAAAGGGTGAAAAGAAAAGAGGGAGAGGAGTTCTGCTGCCATGCGAGTCTGTCCTCCTGTCGGTGTCTCTGTTTGCTGCTAAGTCTCATTTTTATTCCACTGGTGGAGCTAAATGGATCTGTGGCCAGTAGCTGGTCGGGTCTGGACGATCTGATCCGCAAAACAGCTTGAGTGCTCTTCCAAATTACGGATTAGATGTGGTCAACGTCAGGGGACATTTTACTCCACTGTAACTGAGACTGAAGATGCTGGAATCAGCAGGGATCACACAGCAATAAAACAAGGGCTGAGACTAATGATTATAGATTAAATTATCACTTATTCTGACGATTAATCGATTAGTCTGACGAATAATCGATTATTCTGGTGAGTCAAGTAATTAAGGGGTCAACAACATTAAAACAAGGGCTGAAACCGATGATTATAAGTTAAATTATCACTTATTCTGACGATTAATTTCAGGCCTATCTGCTTAACATAACATTAATACAGTGTAGTGTTAATCTGCAATTTTTCTAGAGTACCTGATTAATAATTGGACAGCAAAAAGTCTCAAAATTCTTTTTTTTTTCTTATTTTTTAACAGAATTTGAACCAGGTGAAGCTAAAAATACGCCAAATGAGTTTTAGGTATACCATGATGTTAGGGAGAATTTATTATTTTTAATATAGGTCCAAGTAGATTAGGCCCCTTGGCTGGCCCAAGGCATAAGCAAACGAAGCAGTCGCTTAGGGCTCCATGGAGGCTTGGGCCGGCCCTGTTAGGCCCTTCATCAAACCACTTTTAGTTTTACTCAGATTTTCCTTGGTGATAATCTGAAACATTTAAATGTGGGGAGAAACCAGTAAAAACAGGAGGAATGTGTGAGCTAATTTAAATAGTTTTTCACAGAAGTTGTTCAGAGTAAAATTGAAGCTGGAAGTGCAATTTACCAGAACGCATGTCATCTTGAAGGGAAAAGGTTTTTCCTACAAAATCCCCCTTTGATGAGAAGTAAAAATAGTGACCTCTCTTTGCAGAATAAAAAAACCGCCAAGCTTTTTGTCTCCATGTTGCCTGAAGGTGGAAGAAATAGATAGAAGAGGAAGGATGAGAGCAAAGCCGGGGGAGGAAAAGTGAATGTGATGAATGGAGAAGAAGTGTGTGTGTTAGACAGGCGAGCTCTGACTGCAGAATGTGCCGACCCGAACGCCGTTTCCCCCCACTGCTCTGGATCAGCGCCTTGGTAGCTGCTACATTAGCCTCATTAGAAATGCAAAGCAGGCCAATTAGCAGCAGAGAGAGCAGGAAGTGACACGTTCCACCTGAAGAAGCCCACAGAACAGACAGCATCAGTGTCCGCAGCCTGCAATAAATCACGCCTGTGTGAATCTCTGCACTTTTATAGGCTCATTAGTTATAGCTTAGGAAAGAAAAAAATGCAGATTTGAATCCAGGCTGAGTGAAACTCAGAAACTCTCCAGTGTTTCTCACCAATGAATTGCTGTGAAAATGGTTGCAAACAAGTGTGGTTAGTTTTTGATTTGATCCGTTTCAGGAGGTGTCAGACTGTTTCCCGCTGCTGCGTTCCCTATGATACAATGCTGTCTGCGCTGCGCGTCTTTTATTTGACAGATCCGGAGTTTCATCATCACATCAGGAAAGAAAGAGAGTCTCTGGTTCAAAAACATTTGTTCTCAGAGTGGAAAATATACAACTGCAAGAATATACTAACTTTATGCTGTCTCCTTGGTAATATCGCCACAGAAACATGCCGTTTTCTGGGATTTGGATCTTTTTGTATTTTGATCTAATAAAACAGAGGAAAGGAGAGTTTCTAGCTTTTCGTTGAACACAAAGAGACAGATCTGTGAAATTTATGTAAAACATAAAACACTTTATTCTATTATCAGAGGTGTGTTGGGTTCTGGTCAAAAGTTTTCATACACTCATCATGGGCCAACATGGCAGGATTATTCAACATCAAGGCATCTGTTAGCGAGTCGGATATCTGAGGCAGGAAGTGACAATATCTCCTCAAAGATAGGGCCATTGAAAAAGCGTTGACTTTTTTTCCTCATAAATCTGATTTAATCTTGTGGGATTAAAGTCAGAAATCTAAAAAAAAAAAAAAAAGCCAGAATTTTGAGAAAGACAGTTCTGATTTTGAAAAGTCATAATTCTAAGATTATAGTCAGAATTCTGGGAAAAGCAGTCAGAAAATAGAATTCTGAGGAAAAAAAAAATCAAAATTCTGAGAAAAAAAGTCAGAATTAAATAAACTGATCTCTGAGATAAAAGGGGTTATTTCGGGGGGTTGCAAAAATCACTTTTTTTTTCCATAAAAATACTCTTAGGAAGGTGGCAACATTGTTCCCAGGTAATTAAAACACTCTCATTGCCTTGTTTTCTTCCACCTGCAGGTTCTGGTTTGGCACACTCGCACAGAGAAACCGCACCTCGCCAACGAGCCCAAGCTCAAAAAAGACACCGTGGACATCGAGGTGTGACGCCGTCACACTTTCAGCTTTGGAGCGAGCGACAGCGACCTGCTTTCTGCCCAGAACGGGCGGAGACGATCCGCACAGCGGACAAAAACTCTGAGGGTCTGCATGATTCATGACTCTGCCGTCCATCCGAATGCTGCTTTTGCGAGAACTGGACTCGTCTAAAAAGAGCTGCGACATCCTGGACTTTTCTTTTTTCTTCCATTCACATCCTGCTGATGTAACAACAAAACGTATAAATGTGAAACATTGTGCTGCTGAACTGAGAAGTGCCATGCGTGTCACTTTGATTCATCGTGTTGTCAAACTAACTGTTGGACGGCGATATAAAGAGGTCAGATTGATAATATGTGACTCTGTTGTCTGTTTTCAAAGCACATATTAATAAAACACGCTCAGTTACACCGTCTGGAGAATGAGCAATCACTACTCTGGGAAGATGTTTGCGCAGACTTTTTTTAATTCAGAAAAAAATATCCACACATATAAACCCAATATTATGTTATTTAACAGATGAACAAAGTGGAAAATAACTTCATTATCACCAAACCTACATTGGATTGATATATTCTGCATGTTTTAATGGAATTGTCTAATTAGGTCTGGCAGTTAAATAGTTCCGTACATTTATCTTTAATTTCATTAGTTATGTATTGTCTATTTTATTTTTGTTTCTGCAATTTTTACAGCCTCTATATTGTGTCTGAGTTACATCGTGATGATGATTTTTCTTAGATTTAATTTGCATTACCACAATGTCCCAAAATGTTTTGATTATAGGTACATAGAAGATCAAATGTGGGGAAAAAAGAACAAAAATCTATCATAGATTACCAAAACTTACACCCATGACGATTAGGATTCAGTTTTTAAGGTGTTTTATAAAACCAGTAGATTCAGTTTTTCCATAAATGTCTCCTTTTTGCAAAGCAACATAATTGCTGCATTTAGTGATTCAATATAGCTGCAGATGTGTTTCTATAGAAAGCTGTCCGGTGTATTATTGTCCACCTGTTTGGGTAGTAAACATGTACCAAGGTCAGGCGCTACATAAATAAAAACAAAATAATGAGCTGCCACCCCAAGGAACCCTGAGTTTTATACGGTAAAAATGGGATTTTTATCCAATTCCATCGTCTCAAAGTGAGTTCCTTTCATTCCAATTCATGTCTGTTCTTCTGGATTTCCCATCAAATGACTCAAATGATCATTTCGGGTCAAATGTTTCTTTCAATCATGAAGCACAGTAAGATTAAAAACAGAAAACTTGAATTTTTGGAATAGCTGACAATAACTTCCTGCTTTAGGACTGAAAAAGTTAGATGAGAAGATGAGGAAGAAAAATAAAAACAGTAAAACGTTTAGGATTTCAGAGTCTTTATTCAAATTGAACCTCATTAAATTTGAAAGAACAAAAAAGGAGCAAACAATTCAGCACTAGAGTTGAAGGTCAGACAGAGATAAATACAGGATCCTTCCACTATATCTTTGTTTTTGATCACATAATTCACCGTTTCTCTGCACTTAGGCACCAGAAATATTAATCAGACCACAAATAAACCTGGAGGACTTTAATTTTATTGTAATGTTCACATAGAGTGCAGCAGTTATTGCATGGCAGAAATGGATAATGACAGGACCCATCCAAGAGTTTCATACAGGTCCTTCTTTTCAGCCTGTGATTGGTCATCCAGGTTTATTTGTAGCAAACTGTTTCTCTTGCACCACACACGACAAAAAGCACCACAATAAAGATGGCAGAGAGATCGCTTACTGGGGACGAAACGCTGCAGGGTCGCACCGGTTCTGAATATCAGAAAAGTTTCAGCTGGATCTGAGTTACCAGGACAACAACACAGCTGGAGATACGCCCCGTGGTCTGCGATTTCAGCAAGGATTGTGGAGGAGAAAAATGGCTCATTTTAACAACAAACTAATTTTATTTTATTTTTTAGAAAATCACAGATGAAGCGACCTGAAACACCTAGAGGAACTGTGGATGGCTCAGCAGTTAAAATGTAACATCAACATTTTGAGGTTTTAAAGCACCAGCAGTTTTAGTCTGCGACGAGGTACACACCTCTCTCACAGATTACGACCCTGCTAAAGACCCTGCTGTCTCCTGGGACGGACTAAAAGCTCATTTGTCTCCTTATCAAAACAAACAGTGATCGGTTTCAGAGGCTTTGAAACAAACGTTTGGACAGAACTCAACCAGATCTGCGAGAGGCTACTGTCTAAACTATGTCCTTTTCTTACTGCGCTGCCATGAACTTTAAAGGCGACATATTACGCAAAATTCACATTTTGAATGTCTTTGTATTTCTATTTGGTTCTAAAAAGAATCCAAATGCTTAAAAAAAACACCACCACCGAGCCGGTTTTTGGAAATAAATTATTTTTTATTTTGTGTGTGTGTGTTTGGAAAATGAGCCGTTTCAAAAACCTCCGGATTGTAACGTCACAAGTCAGCAGGCACTGCTCGTTACCTAGCAACCCCAGTGAAGGCCAGCCCGTTACCTAGCAACCCCGATCTGAGTTCCGCCACATTTGGTGCTGGAAAAGACAAATGTTTTATTGTTTGTTTACCAGAAACCACTTCCTGTAACAGGAATCTCTACTTCTGTTTTTCAATTCAATTCAGAAAAACTTTATTGATCCCAAAGGGAAAATAAATGTTGCTGTAGCTCATTAATTCAGTTTCTTCAAAGAGTTATTAAATGCCGTTGGCAGGAAAGATCTTGCTGTAGCTGTCTGTATTACAACAAATCTGAAGAAGCCTGAAGATACCCTGTTTTCTTATGACAGTCTCATGAAGAGGATGGCCAGGGTTGAACATAACTTTCTTTATTTTATGAAATTAACTTTCTTTATTTCTTTGCATAATCAAAGATGTACAAAGATACAAAGCTGTATCTTTGTACAAAGATGTATAAAGCTGTATGGTTGTATAATTGCGAATCTGTTTGCAGCCATTTCAGTTCCAGGTTGTGGCCAGCAACAGCTTATTTAAATTTAAAGTGACAAGACGCCCTAAAACAGCTCATAGGCAGAACTAACCAGACTAAAATCTCATTATCTAAGAATGATTTTGTGCAAAAAATGTAATTTGTGTCGCCCACAAACCTAGAGCATAATAGGTCACCTTTAAGCATATTTTCATTAGCAGCACCGAGATGCTACTTACCTTCTTAAGTCTTAAATTGTGGAAACGTTTTTCCTCTATAGCTGCAAGGAGCTCCAAGAAGTGCAAATGTTTTATTTTGTTCTTGAAGTGAAAATCAAAATCAATATCAAAGAACTGCTGAGTTGCTCTTATGTTCACTGATATATTCGGGCACAGGAGGATTCGCTCACTAAATAATCAAACAGAACCTGCAGTGATTGTAATATTGCTTCACTTGAATGCTTTATTTTAATTATTTTACAATGGAAATGGTTAAAATCTGTGACTATATGTGGAAAATGACATTTAAAGTATAAACCTGCAGTAGAACCTCACAGAAAAGCCCATCAAGCTGAGACTTTTTCCCCTCTTCTTTGAAAATGCAGGAGTTTCTTATAATTTTTCATAGAAATGCAGTACTGCTCAGACAAGTATCTGCTGTGTGCTTCTGTTGGCTCAACAGAGGGAGTCAGGAGAGAGAGGAGAGAGTTCAATGTACGTTACAGAGGAAAGGGCGAGGCGGGAAGCATAGACCAACAACAAGATATCCATATCTACTGTAGGTACTGAACCACGATTCACTAACTCTACGTTTCTGTAATGATAAAGGCTTATGTAAGCGTTATCAGCTTCCTGCTTGTTACTCTGTTGTGTCTCTTTTCAGACAATGACAACAAAAGGAGACGGATCAGAGGAGAAACATTTGGAAAGAAGGGGAACACAGCTGCCAATCTTTCTTAAGTTGTTAAATCATTATTAGTAGCAACGTTGTGCACACAGGAGAGTAAATCAGTCTGTTGCCCCACCACCCCACCGCATCCTCTGGACTCGGTCCGGGTTACTTCCACAGCTGAGTGCTGAGGGTTTGGCCAGAAGCTGGCGCTGGAGAAGCGGACCAACCGGTCGCAGGCGCAGCGGCCGCTGGTCCTCCGCCACCCAAACCCATGCTAGACATTTGCTGTGATAGTGAGGAAAAGAAAAAAAAAACACCAGAGGAAATTCAGTTTTTTTTACTCCTTAAGAACAAACACAGGTTCTAAAAACACCAATACCGTAAAGGTCGACTCCTTTTCCCTGTGGATATGGACTAGGCTGGTGTGGGTCAAGTAAGAAATATCTCAGTATGATGATATTAAAAACACCTTTTATTCAACCTGTTGCTAACATTATACATCATTAAGAATATAATAACTACAATGAAGTCTGTCGTTAGTTGTGTTTACATTGAGCCTAAAATTGTGTAATTTGACATTTCGATAGAAATATGTCAATTTATAATTTTTTTTTTTTTTTGCCAAAACATTTCAGGATGAGGTGTTTTCTTTTGCTGTATCGAAATTAGTTTATTTCATAAAACTGCAACGGAAACACGAGTCACATGATCAACAACCGGATGTTACTACTGGCGAAAACCACAAAGAAGAAGACAACAGGAAGTAGTTGGAGGATGATGGCGCGGCTTGTTTTTTAATGACTTAACATATGAATTCAAGTTTGATTTAAATATTTTATTCAATAGAAATTTGTCAATTTTTATTGAATAAAATAATTTTTGACATTAGCAGAATATAGACAAAATTTTGCTCATATTTGTAATGGAAATGCAGCAAATGTTAATAAAATTTTATTTAAACAAACTAATGAGTGGCAGTGTTAAGTGTAAAAATCTAGATAAACTGATTTATAGATTGGCTTTGCCTTTTTACATGGTTCTGTTTGATTCTCATCTCCCTTCAGTTTTCTGTCTGGGATTTCTTCCATTGAGCTCAATTTCAACCAGGCTCAGAAAAACAGACATTACACTTCTCTGCTTACAGAAGTTAGAATGGATTTTAAAGTTGCTGAGCAATGAAAGCAGACGTTGCCAGGAGATTGCAGCAAGACGAAGGAACGGTTTGCTTCAGCTGTCGTTTATGTGCAGAATTATGACGCATATCTGACGTTAACGATGTAAAAGGTGGATAAAATGCAACATGACTGTTCAGACTGCAGATACTTTGAAAGCTATCAGATATCTCATTTAATTCCACATATGAAGGTGGAACAAATTGGATTTTTTGAAGAGTGAAAAGATTAGAAAGGGCCATTCAAACTGCCGTAAAAAAAAAAAAAAAATCGGATATGGGTTGCTTTTACCTAACAGAGTCAGCTTGCTCTACTTGCGTTATTCTGTAAAGATCAGAACAATGAATGGACAATTTTTTTCGCATCACACGAGTCACAGTCACAACCGGATGTTGCCACTGGCGCAAACTATGAAGAAGATGAACAGGAAGTAGTTGGTGGATTTTTTTAATGACTTAAACTTATTCACGTGGTTTTAATTTAGTTTCTTATTTCATGGAAGCTCTGCAATTGCCAATTTTTTTAACATTAAAAGAAAACAGATTTTCACACATTTGTAATGGAGAAGCAGCTACTGTGACATATTTACTGTCGTCGTCGTGTGAGACGCTCAAAACGGCCGATGCCTACTCCCCATTCAACATCCACCTTTTATCCTGTCTCATCTATTATAAATGTTCCTCGCTGCAGGCTCACTTATCTGCTCACCTGAGCACCATAGGTATGTGTGTGTGTGTGTGTGTTCTCTGACATCCCCTGCACAAGTAGCACACACACATATATCCCTACCTGCACACCTGTACATGTAGTTCTGTGAGAACTAGTTTGACAGCTATATGTGTTTCTGTGCGGCCTCATCACAAAGGTGAGGTTGGGGAGAGAAAGCAACAAGAAAAGCATCTTATGGCAGAGCTGGTGTCAAAACGAAGGTTTTTTGTACTCAGGTTTTCATTGGAAGCGTTATTTACCAGCAGCAGACTCTAGATTTGCTGAACATCTGGTCCAAAGTGGACTGAAAAGCTGCCAGGTAAACAATCTCATAGGAATGCCAGAGCTTCCTTATTTCTCTGAAGTTCTGTCTTTTTTTTTCTTAACAGCTTCCACAGCTCTAACTAAACGTACAGCTCATTACAGCAGGCAACAAAGAGCTGCTGAAACCCACTTTTTGTCAGTCTGTGTTGGTTATCTTCCTTCCCCAGCTGCCAGCTCCGACAGTTCGCTTCCAGCGAATGGACGGAAACCGGCTCTTCATCCGAGGATCTGATTTAAACCTTCACTTCATGCTGACACTTCATCATTTCACTTCTAAATTATCATTACAAACATTAAACTATGAAATTATCACTGTCGCACACGGCTATTACTGCCTTGATTAACAACTTTACTCACGTTTACTGTCTCCTACATTAAGTTGAGTGTTATTGATTATGGAATATAAACTCATGTGAGTCAACTTTAAAATTTAAAGCACAATATTTAATATTTGGTTAAATGAGTCCTAACTAAAGCCATAAACGACATTAGCCTGCTTTATTCAGTCCAAAACTAGTTTGAATTTGTTTGGGATCTTTGTTCTGTTGAAACAAGTTTCATTTATGGGTTATTATTTTATAGAACATTTGAGTAACTGTTACTTTCATTTATTGTTGATTTTGTAATATGACATCTTGAAATTGGGCTTCTGTCTCTTTAAGAAGCTCCTGCTTTTTCCAACACTCTGCCTTCATCACGTAATCACAATGTTTCTCTTTTATGCTGTTTATGACTGTTTTTATTGGCGTTGCACTGAGAAGTAGCTCCGATGATGAGCTCAGCAGTTCCAACAGGTGTTGCTAATTTTTGCTGCCACTAGTCTAGAGGAGCTGAGTGGTGAAGGGGGAATCTGCAAATACTTGATGCGCCCTCTAAAAAGTCTATTAACTAAACTTTATTAATAATTCAAGCACAAATTATACCTTAATATGCGTTAATACACAGAGTGGAAACTGTCTTAGCATCCAATCAGCGACAAGAAAAATTAATGTCGCTTCTGGATTTGCTGCTTTGCAAAAGTTAGCCAATAGCATGTCAGGTAGCTTTGCTTTGAGATATTTCAGCTTCACAAACTGCCTTTTCTTTGGAAAAAATATAAATTTCGTCCAATTTAAAAGTAGAAACAACACTGGAAGAACCCAGAAAGATAAACGAACAGATCAAACTAGCTGGCAAAGCAAAAACTGACTTTTATGGTGAAAGGGAAGCTCGAAGACTTCAAAGACAATTACTTACCATTCGTACAGTGACATGTAAACAGAGGTATGTTTTTTCTACATCTGCATAATACAACATTTCTAATAAAAATATCTGTCATACTGTTTTCAAGATGAGGTAAAAAGATTTACAGACTCTAGCAAGCAAATCCCATATAGAAAAAATGATATGTCAGTTAACTAAAATTAGATTGTAACTTTTCAACTGTGCACATAAAGGTTAAAAACAGCAGATTAGAGCTGCTGCTGCTGCTGTGGAGGAGGAGTTGGTGAAGAGTAAGTCCTGAGCTTTAGAGAAAAGGGAGGACAACACGACACAGGGCCATACATCACCTGCTAGGACAAGCATGGCCAAACTGTGACACCGGATTTATGAGACTTAAACTACTAAAACAGCAAAGGTGTGCTCTCTAGTCCACCAAAACACAGAGGGAACCTGGATTAATGTCTTATGGGTTACCTGGCTCATGTTCCACTGTGCCTGCGGCTGCATGTTGTAGAGGTTCTGTCCTTGGCTGGCCGGCATCCCTCCCATGTAGCCGCCGTTTGGCAGCGTCACGCCGGACATCGGCGGACCGCCGCCCATCACGGCCGTGGTTGGGACGCTTCCTCCCATCACTGGAGGGAAACCCGGTGGGTTGAACTGCACCTGAGGCTGGCCCAGGTACAATCCTGCTGGGCCAAAACGACACAAACACAAAAGATCCAGTTATTTAAGATCACGGTAAAATTCAAACATTTTAACACATTTTTAAGGTTAACTTATGTATGGATATATGGATGGATGGGTGGAGCGTCTCATTCCTCTCATTCAGAATGAAGCATCATTAAACTCCCTTCGTCTCCATTTCCAATCCTAATCATCTCCCCATCATTGTAGCTCAATAATCAATAATCAACATGGCCTCCACTCTGGATCTGCTGACTCCAAACCGCCGCCGCCGTGCTTGCTGCTTGTGCCGTGTGTACAGTAGGAGCACCGCCCACGCAGCACAAACACAAACGCTGCTGATGCTTCACATCTAATAAGTGTGAGATGAATCTGCAGACTCTGCGCTCTGCTCACGCCGATGCTGCGCTGCGCCGCCGCTGAATGCAGCAGGGACTGGAGTTGGCAGCATTTCTGCACGCTGACCTTTCATCTGCCACTGTCCTCTCTCATTTTCAACACGCATCACTCCTGGAGTGCAACAGTGTGCAGACGTGCAGCACCTTTTCTTCACTGAATAAACACACACGTCCTCGCTGAGAAAGCTGCGAATCAAACCCCACCTTCTTCAAATCTAACGGGACTGGTCTCAAACATTTGTGCTACTTTTGTGCAGCAAAATATTTTTGTTTGTACTGCTTTGTCTTTGAAGATATTCTTGAAAGTTCAAAAGGTCAACCAGCCCCCCCACTTTACAAAATTAAAATGACCTTTAAACTTTCATTCAAGTTAAACTTCAAAGCCAAAGCAGTACAAACAAAATTGTTTTGCTCCACAAAAGTAATCAAGTTGATTGACACGAACCGAATCTACCAAAGGGAAAGCATCATATTAAAAAGGCACCAATAAATGCAATAAAAACGTATTTTTCTTAATATGTAATTTCTTTTCTCAACATATAAATGTCCTCAAATTAAACATTTTTCATTTTAGCACAATGCTGCTGCCATGAAGGATGACACACCCGCTAAAAAGCCTCGAGGTTTCTGTGAGTTCACTTCTGCAAAAAAGAACCAAACTAAATAAAATCACAGCTTTAGGAGCTGCTGCTATGTTCATTAATTAACAGGAGCTTCATCTGCTGCTCCCAGTTAGATGCAGAAGGAGCTTTGGGTGAAAACACGCCCATATTTAGTATAAAGTAAGGCCTTATAGGTAGCTGCTCACAGATAAAGTGGGATTTGCTCCTGTCTGCAACAATAAACCCCTGCAGAGGTTGTGCAGCTTAGAGGCAAATATAACACCAAAAGGGTTCGTATTCCAACAACTTCCATTTGCAGTAAGAACCGTAGTTTAACAGATCATATACCGAGCCCCTATAAATGCAGCCACAGTTCAGAGGAAATGGTTATAAATCCCGTAAAACTCGATGCAAGTGCATAAAGTGTCTCTGCTGGAGCTTTGGGCTGCAGAGAGAAACAATAAAAGTCAGCTGGCTGAACCTGGATAACAACTGGTTATTAAAAATGGATGGCGGCTGATACCTGGTCCTGCAGCAGCCGGCTGCGGCTGGCTCTGCGGCTGACTGCCCACTGAGCTGCTGCCATACAGAGACAGGATGGAGTCCTTAGATAAAAGCTTCTTCTCCTCCACCTTTGTGGCAGTGGAGGAAGAGGAGGTGGAGGAAGAGGAGGTGGAAGTGGAGGGTTCCACCTGTGGAGGAGCTGCACTGGAGCCTGACTGAAAGAAACAAGACCACAGATAAAATGTGTAAATACAGCAAAACATTGCAGATAAATATTTCTATAACTCTACAGTACACGTTGCTTCAATTTTACACTCTTAAAGGGCCAGTATCATGTATTTTCCAGGCATTTAAAGCACAATCAGGTAACTATGCTAACTTAAGATATTATACAAATGCTATATACGGCTCTGGGGGAAAAAAAGACCACTTAAAATGATCAATTTCTCTGATTTTACTCTTTATAGGTTTATCTTTGAGTAAAATGAACATTGTTCTTTTATTCTATGAACTACTGACATGTCTCCGAATCTCCAAGCTAAAATGTAGTTTTTATCTGCATCTACCTAAAAAGTGACTTTTAGGAAGATTTAGAGGCTTGTTTTAAGTAAATAATTCCTTAATATTGATGAAAAAGTACTAGTTCCACTGGCAGATTATTGCACTTTTAACATGATATTTTTCCCGTGTTATAAGTTAAATGATCTGCCAATGAAACAAGAACTTTTTCATCAATAAAGGTCAAAAGGTAAACTTAAAACAAGCCTCTACATATTGCTGAAAAGTTCCTTTTAAGTTAGTTAGTCTTATTTCAAGTGTACGATATTTGCACGAAAAGCTGGACCAAAAATACTTAGTAAGATTTTGTGTTTTTGCAGTGAATGCAAAAGGAAAAAATTCCTCAAACTATAACGTGTAATTGTTTGTAAATGGCCTCTTAACCCTTCTCAGATTGATGTAGCAGTTGCTTCTCTGAGATTGTTGCCGTTATTTTCCCAACTTGAACTGCCAAAACAAACGATGTTAATCGATTGGGATCGGTTAATTGAGTGTCTTCTTAGTTTAATCTTCCAGAGTGTACTTTCTTCTTCAACTTTGTGTCGACTCTGCTTTTCTTACTTTGAGAGATCGTAATTTTGTCCTTATCTCAGCACATTCAGGCGGAGATTCATGAATATTTATTAGCTGAATTTAACTTTTTCTGCTTCAGCGCTGATCCCAGGTGAGTTCAGGTAATAACGGATACGCGGCGCCGTTTTGCCGCATAAAACCTGGGATATAAGTAAGAAAGCAGAGAAAAAATTGAAAAACAAAGGAGAATGAAACGGATGAGCAAAAAAGAAAAGAGGAGAGGCCTTGTCACAGCTAAGTGAGATGGATTACATTAATTAGGCTGCTGCAAATAGAGGCAGACATGAACTCAAACATGCACTGATTTATAAAAAAAAAAAAAAAAAAGTGATGCAGCTGAAAGTAGCCAAGGTGAGTTTGAGGAAACCTGAGTTATGGGACGGGGAATGGAGGAGGATTCATGAGTAACACCAGCAGAGACAGGTTGATAAACAGCTGCTCCTGCAACACACTCCCCGCTGAATAAACGCTCTGAAATCAGCGTCGCAAACATTCAAGAGTGTGTTGGCCTCCGCTGGTTAGCAGGCAGCGCTGCGCCGCTTCGTCTGGCCGTCCATGACAGGAGGGAGGAGATAAAATGTAGAGCAAAAGGACAGGGGGAGGAAAAACAGAGAGAAATGTGGAGGCAAATGATAAGTAAGAGAGAGTGATGAAGAGGAGCAAGACAAAAGGAAAGAAGAGTGAGAAGGAAGTGATAGTCCGTGCTGCATCACAGAGGTGAGTCAGGTGTTCAGAGGAAAGATGGAGCATCTATTAATAGCAGCAACACATTAGCATGAATCCTGCTTGGAGGAGCAAAGATATCCTCACCTGAACCACTTATATCAAGAGAAGAACAGGCGCGTCCGCAGAGTTAATGGATATATTTAACAGTGCCGAGTGTAATTTCTGTTTCACTTTCACACCCAGGTGAGAGACGGAGCAGAGGCTCAACGCTGCATCTCGATCTGAGTGAGACGAAACGTCATCCAGGTGAATTCAGGGTATTTCTGACAGAGCAGGTGATTCAAATTCAAAAATACTTCATTGATCCCACAGGGAAATTAAATGTTGATGTAGCTCAATAATTCAGATTCTTCAAAGAGTTAGTGTAGACAAAATGATCTCCTGTAGCAGTCTGCATTCCAACAAACCTGAAGAAGCCTCTGACTGAAGATGCTCTGTTTGGTCAAGACAGTTTCATGAAGAGGATGGTGTTGATTTTATGAAGAATCCTTCTTTGGATAATCATCTCATGAACATGAACGAGTGGTAGTTTCTTTTTCTTAAAATGTTTTTAAGTCAAAAATCAACCATATATGATGTAATTGAAGTAATGTAAAAAGTTTATTTTGTTGAAATTCAAAGAAAAAGGCAGCAGAACCATCAGATCCACAAACAGTGACTGAGTAAATTTAAAAAATGAAAAATGACTGATTGAATTACGTTCACAACTAAAAGCAAATCTTACCAATCATTGTTGGTTTGGTTTCTAGCGAAAATATTTTCATACACTTGAAATGAGACAAAAATAGCTGAAAAGTTACTAGCTTAATAGTAACTTTTCAGCAGCTTGTTTTCATTAATGTTGATGAAAAAGACAATAGTTTGACTTATAGATTATCTAAAAAGACAATATTATAAACATAAACGGATAACAACTTTTTTGTTACTAAACAAAATGTGCTTAAATATTTTATCAATCAAATCAATGCAGTTTTTATCCGTTTACTGCTAAATTACATCAATCAGTCCCTCCAGTTTCTTGAGAATTATTGTCGAAATTCACAGAAAATCAACTAATCCCTGCACATTTTAGCGCTAATAATTGGAAAGTTTATTGTTTAAGATTTTTCTCAAATACTGTCAAAAACTTTGTTACTTGTACTAAACAGCTGCATCGGCCTTAAATGATGTCTGATTATAGTCCAGGGTCTATTCAGCGAGTAATAAAAAGTCCCATTTAATATCATTAATAAGAGCAAATATTTCGAAATTAATGCCACAAACACTTTGATTTTTATTGCAAAAAATCACAAAAAGAATCATGAAATCATGGAGGGACTGAAAAGATGTTCAATAATATTTAATATTAAGAATTAATTGATATTTTAGCAGTTTGTGGACAGGTTTTATTAATACATTCAGGCACAACCAGCCCTTTAAGAGCTTTCATGACCTTGATTTGACCCAAAACGAAAATGAGTTTGGCACCCTTGAATTACACCAATCCACTGCTGGTGTGAGCACCAATTACATCCGGACTGGACCACTCCAAAGCTGCTCACAACTAAACATCTGATTGCCACATACTCCAGGAACTTTAGATCCCTTTGCAGAGAAAGAGTGGCGGAGCAATCAGGCGATTTCTTGCCAAAGCCAACCAGGTGGCCGACGATGTAAGATGCTCACTCCTCTAAGCGACACTCACAGCGCCGCTCATCATCTCCGACTCTTCCAGAGAAGCGAACAGCATCATGCACTCCATCCACATAGTGTGTGATGCCTTGCAGGGCTCCTAGCAGCAGATTGTGTAATAGAAAGCCTCTCCAACAAGGCTCCATTCTTCTCACCCTGTGTTTGTGCTGATGGCTGCAGCCGGAGAACTGAATTACAGCCTTTTCCTCACTGTCGCTATTCATAGACCTCTAAAGCCAAACACACACACATACACACACACACACCTTTCTTTCTTTCTCTCTACGTTTTCCCATCATGGTTTGAAAATACCCATACACTCCCCTCTGACAGGCCATCTGTGGCTTTAAAGCCACGCCACGTTCTGTGTAGATGTGTGCGCGCGCCGCAGATTTTGTGCTAATTTACTAAAAACAAAAGCAAAGCTTGCCTTGGAGAAGCTGAATTATGGTGTGCCAAAGAGGAACAGCATGAAACAGAGACCAAAATAAATCAAAACAAGGGGAAAAGGACCAGGGACTGAAAGAGGAAAAAAAACAAAAACAAGAGGCTGCTGATCACCACCAGTTCTCTGTTCTCTCTGCGGCTTTTACATCTATACATCATTCTTGTTGGGATTAAACATTAATGAACTTGGCTTTAGACTACGGCGAGAGCTGCCTGACAAGTTACCATTACTGACCCTTTGCACATGACGTCACGCTCTCCAGAACTCCGCCATGACAGACACCAAAGATAAAACAACCAATACGCTCCTTTAAAGTTAATCTGAAAACAGACACCTGTTTGTCTTTCTGTATCTGTTAGATGTGTTAAACTGTGACTCAGTTGTTGTTTCAATAACCTAGAAATGTGCTGTCCTTTAAAACCAATTAAGAATATGCATAGAAATGACAAAAGTGCTAAACTTTGACATGTTCAGATGCAATTTATCATAAATAAATCTTCTACTTAGGCCTGTCGTGATAAACGATAAATCAATTAATCGCACGATAAATTAAACCTATCGACCTCATTTTAATTATCGGCTTTATCGTCTCTTCCTGCCTTTTTTTCTTTCTGTTGATGACACTGAATGAAAAAAGGCTCAACTCCGGTGCTCTGCACTGACCCTCCCTTCCTCATTTCCTTAGTGTAATGTCCAGCGCACACTACACGAGTTGTCGGCCCATTTTCAAAACCTGAGACACATTAGCTGACAGAAATCCTAGATATAACGGTTCGATCGGGTTCGTCGTGCCATGTGGTGTCCAGCCACATGGGCACAAAATAATGGCTACAAGTCCAGTTAACCAGGCATTAATCAGTGCTTTACTAGAATCTACCTGTGATGCATGTGGCTAGAGTCAGCGTAAAATCCTGACTGAATGAAAATCATTATAACCTATTTATGTCACGTTAACGAAGAACAGCTGAAAAGTTACCGGGTTTATCAACTGCGGTAGCAATTTGGCGCCAACTCCTCCCCTTTTCATTTCTATATTCTTTGCACGAAATGTTGAACAAACATTAATGTTGTTTCCACATATCATCTCCGATGTCCGCTGGACTTCGGGTTGCGCCGTGTCAGCTGTTTGGGATTCCCCTCTGTAATTTAAAGCAGGAGGAGAATCAGTGCTTTCTGATTGGCTACCCGTCACATTCAGCGTTAAGCTCCCAGGAGCGGCCACGACGATCTAAATCACACTGCAGGATGATCGGTTACGAAATCACCAGCGGCAATCTTAGATCAGCCAACGATCTAAGATTGTCGTAAGGGGAAAATGGGGGCAAAAAATCGTGTAGTGTGAACTACTGCATTAGGTAGTCGGATGTGCCCGTCTTCTCTATTTAAATCTAGTGATTACTGAAGGGCAATACAGTATACAGACTTCATAATCTGCACTCTTTTGGCTGAATGCCGTATTTATTTCCACTTTGGCTTTATGTTGTTTAGTTTTTATTCAAGTACGTTTTTTGTTAATGGAGGCTGAGAATCTATTTTATTTTTGTTTTTGGTTTTATTTATTAGTTCCAGTGTTATGTGTTCTTTTGAAAATAAAGTGTATCTACCTATGGCGGGAATCACATGCATTATTACATAATTTCCATTAAATCAGTGTCAAAAGGTCTTGAAACAATATTATCGTTTATCGCAATAATTTTTTAGACAATCGCTCAGCAAAATGTGTTAATCGTGACAGGCCTTCTGCTATATCGTTCATTACTTGTTTTGTTCTCAGTTCATTTTATTACAAAAATGTCTTCAACTTGTGTTCTTTATGGGTGAAATTGCTTATAAAAGTAAAATAAAAGGTTAAAATCAATCATAAACATGAATGTTTGTTTAAATGAAAAGCTTTTTTATTTTTAAACTTGGTCGTAGCAAACATAAACGAGTGGTAGCTTTTTTCTTAAGATGTTTTACTTTTTAAGTAAAACAAGTCAAAAAAAAAAATCAACCATAAAGTGATTTTTTTTTTATTATTGTATTTTAATGTAAAAAGTTTTTGTTTGTGTGGAAATTCAAACAAAAAGGCAGCAGGTCCACCAGAGACACAAACAGTGATGGAGTAAACAAAATATAAACAACTTGGAAAGTTGTTTGCTACATATAATATAATCATTTCACAATAAAATAATGTTAAGTCATTAAAATGCCTGAATGAATGGCATTTATGACAACACAAAAATTTTCCTTCGTAATTTTGGTCAAGTTTCTTGTGAAAATATTTTTAATAAATTTGAAATAAGACAAAACTAACTTACTAGTAACTTTTCAACAAGATATAGTAGCTTGTTTTAAGTAAATAATCCCTCAATATTAGTGACAAAAAAATAAGATAAGACACTTTCCTCCTGTTATAAGTGAAACTAGTACTTTTTTATTAATATTAAGGAATGATTTACTTAAAAAAAGCTTCTATAACTTAATGAAAAGTCACTTGTAAGTTAGTTTTGTCTTATTTCAAGTGTACTAAGATATTTGCACTAGACACTAGACCAACAATAACTGGTAAGATTTGTGTTTTTGCCATGCGAGATGAGAATAAACTTTACATTAGGAGGCATTAAACACGTCAATAAGCTGAAAATAAACGTTTCCTCTAAATGTTTTGTTTGCTTCTGTTCAACATATTTGTGAGTTTGTTTGCAGAAGAGAGAGAGAGAGAAAGAGAGAGAGAGAGAGAGAGAGGAGGAGGAACGCTGGGGATAACACAAATCCGTCCACGTCTCCAAAGCTGTAATCACATTTTTTATAATTGACATGCACGCAGACGGAGAGGCGTTCCTCAACGCCTGTTAATAGCTGCTGGAATCAGAGCACTGCCAGCTACACGTTCCTTTAAATCCCCAGCTAATCAAACTGTATTGTTGTGATTAGCTGGGTGTGTGAAATGCTGCAGGGAATTATCCAGCTGCTGAATCCAACACTCAGCCCCCCTGCGTGCAGGTTTGTGTGTTCAAGGTGTAGAAACAGAACATGATTTCAAAGTCAACAAAGAATTAAGACGACAATAAATCACCGGATCAATCACTTCTTCCGTCTGAGCAGAACCTATTAGTTTGTAAAAGTCATGGGTTGCTTACCAACAAACAGGGAAAGCTAACCTTCACGCCAAGGCGGAAGCAATTACTGGCCCCCCACACTGCCAGGCAACTTTGAGGTTTAAATGTTGCAGGAAATGTCAGTAAATGGAGAAGAAGAAGAAAGAGGAGGGAATTGATCTGTTTTAATAGAAAAGATTAATCGACAGTCTGATCTCCGTTTGTCTGGCAATGTTTGATGTTGTGAAAAAGGAACAAAATGTCATTTTCTGGCTTTAGGTTATTATAGTTAAGTGTGTTCTTGTGTTAGAAATCTTTACCTGAAAGAAAAACCATTCATATGTTGGGTTTACAGCAAAAATACAAAATGTTACCAAGGAAGTTTGTAGTGAAAATACACTAGAAAAAGGACAAAATTAACTTATAAGCAGCTTTTCAACAAGATATGAGAGTTTGTTTTAAGTAATTAATTCCTTAATATTGATTTTAAATAAAGTAATAATCCCACTGGCAGATTATTTCTGGACAATAATTTGATCATGCCAGCTATTTTTTAGTTACCCTTTACTTATTGTGCTTCCTTCAATTTTTATTTGCTATTGTGAGAACGTATTATTTGCATATTCAAAATACATAAATAAAAAATATATAAAAATTAAGTTATAACAAGATATTTTCCCATGTCATAAGTGAAATAATCTAATCAAATTGTCTAAATTTAAACAAATTCAGAACAATTTAGACCTTTTTTGTTCTCAATAGCTAGCAGTCGTATTAAAAAATGTCCAAAACAACCCAAATCATTTTGTCGTACTTATATTGTTGCATAATTTATCCATTCAAAATTTTTGGACAGACGAATTTGACAAAAAAAAAAAAAAAAAAAAATTGACAAAAAATGTAAAATGTACTTTTTTTTAGTTTGTCCATTTTTTAAAAATGTACAAGTTGTTTTCTTTTAATTGTGTGAATGAGGTTAAAACAGAAGTAAGCACTGAATCCTGATTGCCATGTACCGTTACTTTTATGATTGTTTTGTTTCCTTCGGATGTTACAGAGCCCCCTAGTGGTTCAATGCTTCAACATTCCTTAATCCAATTATACATTTACTTCTGTCTTTCTGCTACAATATAAGGTTTTGTAAGCTGAAGTTTTATATCTTTTTCTTTTGGATAACTCTAGTATTTCCAAGTTATCTTCAAAAGGTAATATTGCCATCTAATGGGTTTTTCGTTGATAAAAGGCTGTTTTCTCATTTTCACCAAAAAATATCACACAAACAAAATTGAAGAACTGGTTCAATCACCAAATAGCTAACACAGGAATTTTAAATTTACATTTTTTGTTATCAAAGTGACTGTAAACAAAATAAACCCTGGTGTATTAACGCAGAAACAAAAAGAAGGAGGCTGACCTCATGACCTACTAGATAAATGATAAATAAATCGTGTTTCTTTTGGTTTATCTCTGCACGCTTCCTTGAAGGACGTAGGTCAAATTAATTCAAAGAAAAGGATTTTATGACAGTTCGCTTTGATGTCGATCCTCAGAGAGTATGTGTCGCCACGTAGCAGAAACATGGCCGCTTTGTGAATTCACTCCTCTTTGTGTGTGTGCATGTGTGTGTGTGTGTGTGGACTCCCTCCGTGGCAGTCTGTCTGAGGTGATAAGCAACTGATGAAAGTCACCGTGTGTGTGTGTGTGTGTGTGTGTGTGTGTGTGTGTGTGTGTGTGTGTGTGTCTTTGTTTGTAATACCTTGTGGGGACCATTTGCCTGAGACATACGACGTTATGGGGACTCACTGTTCACTGGGAACGAAGCCTGGTCCCCACAAGTGGAAACGCTGTTTTTGGGTTAGGGGTTAGATTTAGGACTAAGGTGTAAAGTGAGTATTGGTTAGGGTTAGCGTTAGGCATGTAATGCTTACGGTTAGAGTAAGGTTCAGGCTGTAGAAATAAATGAAAGTCAATGGAAAGTCCCCACAAAGATAGCTATGCAAACATCTCTGTGTGTGTGTTTGACTACCTGATCATGCTTTGTGTTGTTGGGGGAAAGCGGGTTGGACACCATCGGTCCAAACAGATCCAGCTCATTCCCGCCAGGACCCGTTTGATCAGAACCTTTCCCTTCTCCCTCTGGAGCATCTAGAAGACAGGAAAACAGAATTTAAATCTGAGTTTCAGCTTTAAAATAAACAAAAAACCCTCAGAAGGTGGGATCCAAACACCTGGACAAGCTGGAGAGAGAACTGATAAAAAATAATTTTCACTGAATCCCAACTGATTTAGTTTTAGACTTTGTGGAGAAGTAACTTCCCTCTTATTTTTGGATTTGTTGTAACTCTAAAGAAAATGCAGCTGTGGAAGCTAAAATGCTACTTGGCACCCTGGTGTTTGCAAAGCAGCCAATCCAGGAGTGGCTTTTGTTTTCTTCTGTGCCGATTGGCTGAACCCATAATAGCAGAAATAATGAAGACTGTGAACGTTAGCTTCTGCCGTAGTGCTAAAACGGTTTCCTCTGTACGCATTAATCAATCAGATGGTTACAAAGTCTGGGTTTTTTCATATGAAGGACATTTCCAAGATTAAGGACTAAAGTCTCAGCAACATCTAGAGTAACTCATCCATGAGTTTATCTTTAGTCGCATTGATTACTGCAACAGTGTCTTCACAGGTCTGCCTAAAAAAATCAATCATATCCAGAACGCTGCAGCTGGACTTCTGACTAAAACCAGGAAGATACAACGCATCATACCAGTTTTAAAGTCCCTACACTGAGAGAATAGACTTCAAAATATCGTTAGTTTATAAATCACTGAATGGCTCAGCACTACAACACATTAAAGATCTGCTGTTGTCATAGCAACCTTCCAAACCTCTCAGGTCTTCTGGTCCTGGTTCTGCTCTGCATCCACATAATCAGAACCAAACATGGAGAAGCAGCATTCAGCTTCTATGCACCACAAATCTGGAACAAACATTCAGAAAACTGCAAAACAACTGAAACACCGAGTTTCCTTAAATCAAGTCTAAACTCTCCTGTTTAGAGGCTCATTGAGCCAGTATTGGTTCATAAAAAGAAAATGTTAATATTATATGATTAAGAGGTCATGACGGACCCTAATTTAAGCATAAAAACCAAAAAGTGACTCTAAATCAATCACAAAGCATTAAAATAAATCAGAACACAACTTGCTAGACTTGAGTTCTGTATTTTTTAGCTATGACCTGATGCTGTGCTCAGTCTGCTAGGACTCTGGTGGGATGAGCTCACGTCACTCATGGAGGGAAAGGAGAAATGCCTCCACAGGTTTTCTTAAAATCTGAAATCTGTCCGGTTCTTTTCCTCAAGGTGTTAGCCTCTGCTCAAACTGGGTCTGGATCCTCTCTGCCTTGCAGCTCATTGGTTGCTTCAATAATGTGGTCACCTGGGGGACACCTTTCAGGTAAGAAAACAGAAAACAGAAAATAGAGAGAGATGGCAATGTTGTTTCAGGCAGACCTTTTCGTACGTGGGAGTTTTTCATGAAGCTGATTGCTTGCAGGAACTTCCTGAAGGGCAGGAGTTGTCTTTGCCCTGGGGGTTGCAGGAGCAAGCCTTTGCCTCAAGCAGAGAAGTGGGGGAAAGGTTGGTGGAGGTCTAAGAAACATCCTGTTTTTACCACGCATGGTTATTTTTACCCTTTGAATGCACAACATCTATTTTCTACATGTTCATTTTTTTTAAATAACAATGGTCAGAAACATAAAAATAAACCAAAGCACACCGTTTCCACAGACCTGTCGCTATAAATCAGTTAATTACATGATAAATCAAAACAACCTCCATAATTTTCCAGTTGAATGATTTAACATTTTTTCTCTTTTTACCAAAAACTGGATGATAAAACTCTTCAGTTTAGTGTTTTGGTTTTTAACCAACCATTTTTTGAAGCACAATTTAAGAGTTGGGTAGTAACTAGTTACATTTACTTAGGTAAATCTTTTGAAAAAATGCACTTTTTCTCCCACATATTTATATTTTCTGTTATGCAGACATACAAAAAAAGACAAAATAGACAGAAATTAAGAAACATACATTGCAATTTTATTTATTTTGGATATTTTAAATGTCTTCCAGTTCTAGTGTTAAATGTTCATCATAATTCAAAGTGTATTGATCTAAATTTTAAATTATGAAAATGTGTTATCGTGACAGTAGAGTTTCTCATGAAAATATATAAAAATGTATTTTATAGAAAATAAAACTATTCTGAAAGCAAAAAGGGTTAAAAGTTCTCATTAAGCTTTAGAAAATTACTTTTTGGCTTTAATGTGTTTTCTACCATTAGCTTTTGTTGTGTGGGTGTTACGTACAATCACATTTGGTAATAAATGGACATGGTGAGTTTTAAATCTTAACTTTTGAGTTAAATAAAATATGCAAAAACATGTTGGTTTCCACAAAAATGTAGATTTTTGTACCTTTGTTGATAATTTGGTAAAAAAAAATAGACAGCAAGAAGTTAAAAGCTTTGTTCATAAAGTCTATACTGAAGAGTTCATATGAAAATGAGTGGATTTTTGAAAAGATAATAGCTCCGCTGCACATCTTCAGCTTAAATAGACGTTTCAATATGCAGACTAAAAAAGGAGCGCTGTACTGATAATTTCACTTTTTCATTAATTCATCCATTATCTGATGTTAGACGAAGGGGATTTAAGTTCTTAATGTCTCTCACTGGAAATGGAAAGTCTTTTGAATCTCTAAGGCTTATTTTATAAAACCCAAGTCATAAATGTCTGAAGAAAAAGTCTTTATTATTTAATCTTGACCACTTAAAGTCACATATAGTGGACGCATATTCAAACACTTTCATAAAGCACTTCTTGAACTTAACCCATGTTTTGCATTGTATTTGGATTTTTATTTTTCAAATACAAAAAGATACATACAGAGATGTTCGGTGGCCATTTGTGGCTCCTGAACTGATTTTGTGTGGCAATTTATCAGGGATAAAAAATAGTCATGCCGGCTCAGGTGGTTCTTGCAGATGGAATTTATTATTGTTTTTAATTAATAAAAATAGTTACTTACAATGAAAAATGTTTGCCACTACACAAAATATTAATAAATAAAAACACTTTTTGTTTTGCATTCTCGTTAAATTTATAATTTGACATCCTGTGGGTTTTACTCAAAAGCAGACTCTGTTCTGTTTTAAATTAACTTATTAAATTTAGCTAAACACAGAAAGAAAGAATAAAATCTCTATTTCTATTTTTTTCCAACCAAGCCCAAAAGAATTAGCAACTAGATGCCTTTTGAAAAGCAAATATGTAAAGCTTTTTTTATATATATAGATTTTTGTAAGCTTTATATTTGCCTTTCCTAGAAAATAAACCAAACAATTGGTATTTGTGGTGCTAGTAAATATCTAAGATCTGAAAGTACCTTAACCCCCTTCTAAAAATGCTTATAGCTACCTGTTTTAATAGTTCAAGCACCACATATGCTTTGATTTGCATAGTGAAAACCATATTTGCACTTCCTCTACTAGCTCTTTGGGGAACAGCCAATCAGCAGCAAGAAAAATGAAAGACGCTTCTGGATTGACTGGTTTGAAAATGGCAGCCAATGACATGTCAAGTCCCAGATATTTCAGCTTTCCAAGATGCCTTTCCCATCAAATGTTTTAGATATACTTTCAGCAGATTTGTAATTTAATTTTTTCTTTTTTTAACTACATATTTTTGGGCTTCACGTACTTTTAACTTGGCGATTTGTTTGAACACCCCTGCTGCACTGTGTTGTGGATGAGATGGATTGTTGATTAAATTTGCTAACAATCTGCCATATCGTACTGACTCAGTTGTCCTCAGGAGTGCAGTGGTTTTCCCAACTCTATAAATGTTTAAGTTTGTTGATGCTTCTGGCACCTTCCAGCCTCCAAGACAAGCATCAGTTTCCTTGCACACAGGATCTATAAAGATCACTGAAGACATTTAGCTGGAGGAAACTGTCATATAAAGAAGTGGGTCAGGATGATAAGGGCTAAACTATTTGTGTTAATAAATATGTTTTTAAAAAGTTGATAAAGATCTTAAAGAGATATAGTTTTATGTGTCCTGAGACCAACATTTATGGAGCCCAATTGGGGATATGGAAAAATATTTTTCTTTTGCGTTCCCTCACAATAAATTAGCAAACACTCCCTGGTCTACTTTGTATCCAGTCACAAAAATGTCAATTTAAAATTTTAAATATATACACATTTAAAGAGCCTCAATGAAAACATGTTTATATATTCTTAATTTTATTTATTCAATGCATGTTTATATCAGTTTGTGTAAGGTTGAGATGGAACTGCACATGAAAAATCAGTTCATGCGGCATAATTGAATACTGAAAGTTTTTCTGCTATAAGGTTTTCTTAAGGTTTTTCCATGTATCAATATCTAGTTTGTGAGATATCTGAAGTAGGGCTGAAACGATTCCTCGAATGATTCGAGTACCTCGATTACTAAAATATTCGTTTCCAACAGCCCTAATCTGAAGTTCAAACTCATATTCTTTAGGACAAAAATGCACCACAAACCTACATGTGAAGAATCCAAGAGCAACAAACCAGGCCAAACATGGGCTTTCCATCTCTTTCCACCCCTTCTAAGATATAAACAGAAACTTTCCATAAGAAGGAAAGAAAGGAAAAAATACATCCAACCTATTTGGATTATTTCTGAGTAATTTTCACAAAAGTCATTTGACAGTTTTGATAGTCTCTCTTTTGTGCTGGTAGTCTGAATGGTTACTAAAAGGCCGTTGAGATGAAACTAACGTTGCAGTTTCATCTCAACGTTACACAAACTGACATAAACGTGCAGTAAATAAATGAAAATTAAAAACATAAACATGTTTTCACTGAGGCTCTTTAAATGTGTTTATACTTAAAAAAATTTAATTGTATACAAAATAGACTGGGGAGTATTTGCTTATTGCGAGGGAACGCAAAAGAAAAAAAAATTTCCCCATGTCCACTAGGGGGCTCTGTACTTTTACGAGGTAGCACAAAAGAAGAAAAAAAATCCTCCACGTCCCCTAAGGGGCGCTGTAAAAATTAAACCAGCTATTTAAATTCACTCTTTTTCTACCAACACAAGCTACAACTAGAGCATGAAATGTAGTTATCAGATTCTGCCATGAAGGAAATCTGGAGTCAGGAAAGGAGGTAAATCTCATCTGGTCACCAAAGCTTCTGTTTATGTTGGTTTATTAAAACTAAGAATCCTTTCTGCATCATTTCACTGCATGATGACTTGGTTATGAAATGTGGTAAAAGTTAATGATTAGTGAAGTCTATTGCACTAAAAGAGCAAAAACACATGAAAAAAATAGAAAGCTGAAGCAAGCTCTGAAAAATATGCTTTGTTTAAAAGAAGGTTCTCTGGAGTCTATGTGGGGGGATACCAGTGTGTTCTTCCTTTCCTGCCGACTGGTATTAAGAAGTCGAGACTGTGCCCAGGACACATTAATCACCCCGAGCTTCCAACAGAAGGCTGTGCTGCTGACAAAAAGTTGGCTGGGTGAGCAGATTTATGCTGAAGAAAGACAAATTATTATCCTTCTACTTGCATCCCCAGCAGCAGCAGAAATTCTCCAGGCTGGGTTTTGCTTTTGCAGCTTTCAACAGTTCAGTGAGGGTGAGTCTGAACCGACTGTAGCATTAGATTCCTGTTGGGTACAAGTGTTTCTCTCAATTATTGTTGCCTTCTTTTCTAAAGCTGCTGTCAAACTGTTGCTTATTACGCCATGATTGCTGGTGTGTCGGAGTGCTGGTATGGGTCGACCATAAATCTATCTTTACGTGAGGAAATTAGGTGCACTTAGAGGTGCATTAGGTCCCGTCACATCTTTACAGATAGACTACATTGCCAAAAGTATTCGCTCATCTGCCTTGACTCACATATGTGGCATCCCATCCCTGATCCATGGCCTGATCCATGGGGTTCGATATGAAGTTGGTCCACCCTTTGCAGCTACAACAGCTTCAACTCTTCTGGGAATACTGTCCACCGGGATTAGTATTTATGGTGATTTTTGACCATTCTTCCAGAAGCGCTTTTTTGAAGACATATACTTGGATGAGAAGGCCTGGCTCTCTGTCTTCGCTCTAATTCATCCCTAAGGTGTTCCATCGGGTTTAGATCAGGACTCAGTTCATCTCCACTAGACTCTGCCATCCGTGTCTTTATGGACCTTGCTTTGTGCTCTGGTGCACAGTCATGTTGGAAGAGGAAGGGGCCAGATCCAAACTGTTCCCACAAAGTTGGGAGCATGGAATTGTCCAAAATGTCTTGGTATGCTGAAGCATTCAGAGTTCATTTAGCCGAGCTTCTGAAAAACAACCCCACACCATAATCTCTCCTCCACCAAACTTTACACTTGGCACATTGCAGTCAGACAATAACATTCTTCTGGCAACTGCCAAACTCAGACTTGTCCATCAGATTTCCATCAGGAAGAAGTGATTCGTCACTTTGGCGTGTTGTACCCCACTGCATCCGGCACTTTGCGTTGCACTTGGTGATGTTTAGCTTGGATGCAGGTGCTCCATGAAGCTCTCTGCGGTCTGTTCTTGAGCTAATCTGAAGACCACATGAAGCTTGGAGGTCTGTAGTGATTGGCTCTGCAGAAAGTTGGCAACCTCATTGCTCTATGCACTTTAGCATCCATTGACCCCGCTCCGTCAGTTTGCGTGGCGGAATTGCTGTCGTCCTCAAACGCTTCCATTTTCTTATAATAGAGCTGACAGTTGACTGAGCTCCAGAGATTGGCCCATTCTTTCACAAATGTTGGTGAAAACAGTCTGCATGCCTAGCTGTTTCCTTCTACACACCGGTGGCCATGGAAGTGATTGGAAAACCTGATTCCAACAATTTGGATGGGTGAGAAAATGCTTTTGGTAATATAGAGCAAATATAGGGGGATGAAAGTTATATGGTGCGTTCATACCAAGTGAGTTTGGAGCATCTGGTTTACATTCAAAGTCTATTAGGAGGCGTGTCGAGGGCCGTTTTGAGCTTCTAGCGTGGCACGATTTGAACCGTTTGGAGAATTTTGAGCATTTGATGCATCGAGTGCGTCCAACACGTCAGACACTTCACACAGACATTTGGTGTGAACGCACCAAAATGCAAACGTGTCAAATTTGAAGCGTCAGATGGGTTTAGTGTGAACGCACCAAAAGAATTCACACTGCAAATACACCGAATCTTACCAAGTAAATTTGGTCCAGTTTCAAGAGAAAATCTCTTAATATGCTTGAAATAAGACAAAATAACTTAAAAGTAACTTTGTAACAAGATACAAACTTCTTTTGTATCTTGTTACAGGTGCTTGTTTTAAGCAAATAAACTACTAGCTTAGTTGGCAGATCAATTGACTTAGCATGGGAAAGTGAAATAACACCTTGTTCAATCTATGCAACAAAAGATTTGTGGAAGTTTTAAAATAGAAAAAGGGATTTAATTCAGTAAGTTGGGATGCTTGTACTGCAGACTTATTGGCATGTTCGAAACATTTATGGCAGTCTAGCTTTGGCAACTTGTGTGGGAAGGTAAAGTGTTATTCGCTGAAAGCAGGGTCTTCCTACACCACTGAGATGTAAGGCAGAAACACAATGGAGGAGCTGTTATAGACTCTGGAGACTGTTGTGTTTAAAAGGTCAGCAGTTTCCATCAGTTCTCACTGAAATATCCTGAAACATGTTAATTCTTCTTTACAGTAATCCCAGAACTCCTGACCTTTACAAAGAGAATATTAGGGGTCGCACTGCTGCTGACTGTATTAAAAGCAAAGAGTGATAATAAAGTCTTTGATTGTATGAAAAAGGAATAGTTTAACATAAATTCATCCATAGTAATTCAATCTAAACATCTTATATTTAATGGTTTCATCAGGATGAAACTGGAGGAGAACTGGAGCAAGAATGCTCCTTGGGGTAAATTTGGGCCCTGTTTTTACTCTCATGGCAGCACTGCTGCACCAACTGAAACACAAAGCAACCTGATCTGAGAGAGCGCAGGGTTTACTGAAAACAGAGGAGTAGCATTACCTGAGAGATGGAGCAACAGAGGGATTGATGAAGGAGATGCTGAAGGCACACTGCCGTGTATTTGACTTATTGATTATGTGTGAAATCTCATCCACCCAGTGTGGCTGGAAGAGGTGTAGTGTTGGTTATTTATAGCAGTCTCTCTCCTCCATGCTGCGGTTGGGAATTTTTGATCAATGCCGTGTCCATGGGGCTCTGGCTGCTCTGCCAGCACCTCATCCGCTCAGCTCGCTCCGGCACAGTGCAGCTCCGTAAAGGAGAACAACTGCATATTAGAAATTCATGAAGAAGAAACCTTGAAGCCACCCGGCCTGTCATGTCTGCGCCGCTGCCGTTTAGATTTAGGTCAACAAGCGCAGAGAACAATGCTACAGTGGTTAACCGGCGAACCCACACTCTGTCGTCAAAATGTCACAGGTTTGAATCTAGTTCGCGACATCCGTTTAATTTTGCGCCACAGCCATTCTGATGTCATGTTCATCAAAAAAACTCAAATACCACAGAGACGATGGGTAGGCACAGCGGGCATTTAATTTAATATAAATACGTATGACTTTCAAATAAAATACCCAGAACCACTGTAGAAATTGCATGTAGAAAATGCTGAGTAATTATCTATAAATGTTAGCTCATATGTTGCAGAAATCTCAGGATCTAATGTTTAAAATCTCTATAGTTTATTTTTTTAAATGCAAAACCAAACCAAGAGTTCATACTATTACTGTTACTGTTAGTAAAATGGATTAAAACTACTTCTACACCTTTTCCCCCCACAAAAAAGTTACTGAAGTAAAGTAAAACCACTACTACCCACCTCTGCAGACAGATAACAACAAAACTATCTTATTAGCTAGCTAACATTTTCTGAATCCAACAGCATTACTCCACTTACTCGGTTTGTTTAGAAAAAACTGCACAAAGATTTTTGCCTTTCATTGGTTTTGTGCCATGATTCTAACACCGACATGTAGCTCTGCACAACAAGGTGTCTGTCACTAACCCACCGGCGCTAGCATCTTGACACATATGTTGCGTTGAAAAATGGCTTGGAAAATTTATTCTGGTTCGTCCGTAAAGCTACTCTTACATTAAGTATCAACTATAGAACAGCAGCCTGTGCCACAGTTCGCTCTGAACCAACCACCAGGCAGCAGCTCCAGCAGGAGAAAGGCTTGCCAGGCATCGCGCCGGTTAATTTAAGCACGCTTACTGATCCCTCAAAAAAACGATAAAAACCCAGACACCATCATAACTCCATGAAATATCCCCATATTGACTGAACTTGAAAATTGGACGTTTTCCTGCTAACACTTAGCTTTCGTCAACAACTAATAGGCGGAAGTGAGAGCGTTGTGCAACGCAAATAATCACCCGACCAGAACACGGTGCGCTAAATATAAAAAAAAAACTTCCAGGCATATATTTTTCTTCAAGGAATTTTAATAATCGAGGTACTTGAATCATTCAAGGAATTGTTACAGCCCTACTTTTAACATTTAACACGAAAACATGGTGGGCAGCCCTACCACTGGACTTCACAGGTTTTCTGGTGGAAACCCTGAATACCATTAAAATCCCAGCATGCAAGTGATAGAAAACCTTCTGTTCACACTGCAAACTGACGAGTGAAAATGGTCAAACAGTCCCTAACAGCTGGTGCGTCACCATGAAGAAGTGTGTTTTAATTAACTCCTAGAGGACAAATCATTTTCATAACAGACAATAAGATTAATTTATCTCTTACTGCAGGAGCATAATCACGCTAATGCCTTTATACAGTGGGGGGGAGGAACTCTCACGTCAACAGATAAAATTATTACACATCCACTGTTAATACTTTGCACTCATGTTTAGTCGTCTCCTTGAGCATCTCACAAGGTTGGAGAATAAAGAAAGAGCGATCTTTGACCGTTCTTTGGACACAAATGCAAGTCAAATATATATTGTCCTTGTAAATCAGATACAGTAGTCATGAACTGAGTTTTGTGGCCTTGTAAAATAAAATGGTTGATACATGTAGATAAGAATGTGTGTATAAAAGAATCCAATTAATATATATTTTGTGATTCTAAATCTGAATGCATAGTTGTAATTAAATGTTGACACTTTGAAAATGAAAATCTCTGAGAATGTAATTTCTGTATCTATAGATAGTTTGAGTCTACAAAAGAGATTCATACTTGTTAAAAATAATATAGCCATGACAGTTTGTTATGAGACAAATAATCTGTGAAAAGATCGATCTCCTCCTCCCTGAGGAGAAACCACACCCCCATCTCTCTGCTGGAGAGCAAAAAGCTGCTGGCTAACGATGAGTAGCATTAGCTTTAGCTGTTAAGCTGTCAATGTAATGTTCTAAATCTTAAATATACGCCTGACGTATAAAAGAAAAAGGAAAGCAATGCTCTACTACTAATCATCAACACAACAACAAATGGATATTGTCAGTAAAACGTTTTAAGAACAAAAATAGTGAGGGAGAGTTCAGTTATGCTAGCTTGACTTTGATAACCTTAACATGTAGATGTGCTGTGGAAATCATTCTTTCAGTTCAATTACAAAACAAAAAAGGTGACCTACACACCAACTCTGACACATCATCAGTAGAGCAGGTGTTTAAATTAGCTAATCAAAAACTGCAGTGTTAGCTTAGCTAATAGCAATGGTAGCTAATCAACCTCCAGTGTTAGTTTAGCTAATAGTGCAGTGGTAGCTAATGTACCTTAGTGATCACTTATATTACTAATCTAAAAATAAGCATCAAGACTAAAAACATAAAACTGTAACAAGCTGAATGTTTTTAGGTGTTGAATCCTGATATGTTAGCGACGTTGTCAGTTGCTATGGAAACGAGTCTACGTGTGGCGTAGCTGACACAGAAAGTGAAAAAGAGTGGTTTTGAGTTACTCTAACATTTTTTCTGAGTTATTTCCCTTTCCTGTGGCGCATTAGACTAAATTAATAATTCCTACATCTCCAGGTTTCACTTAGCTAACGGAGTTGCTCCACCGCAGCAGCGCGGCTGTGGATGGCGTGTAAAAGAATCGTCTTTTTGCCCTCCATTGTTGTGCGGATGTGCGAAATTTCCGGGTGTATACAATAACATGCAAGGGGTCCATAGCGATCTCAAGAAATGCACCTCTCCCGGAAAAAAAAACAATCAGGGCCTGGAGGCGGGGCTTAGTGCTGTTATTCGCAGCTATGCTAACTAGCCTGAACATTCAGAACAAGCTCTGCTATCAGGAAGCAGCAGAGAGCAAAGGAGGCAGGGAGAAGGTGATGAGTGGCACCACATGATACTGTGATTGACAAGTCTAAGTCCCGCCTCCTGGATCTGATTGGTTGTTTTAGGTAGCACTGGGACTATCTGTCTCATACCATAATGTCATGATATAGTGACACTTTAAACAAATTATGTAAAACATATTTTTTTTAATAAAAGTTAAAATACTGCAGCTTTAAGGTAGATTTTTTCCATCTAGTGAGAAAATGAGATGAAGATAAGGTGAAGGGGTTGAAGTCGACCCGACTCTGTTACCCTAAAGACAAAGGCGGAAGTCACATGCATGGATCGGGTGACTTGGTACTGACGACTGAAGGTAAGCTGCAGAATTTGAATCTAAATAAAAACCCAGCAATCATGTCTAATCAGAAGAATAAGAGAATATTTAAATTTGACAACAGGATCACTTTCCACTGCACCAAGTCCGTCCGCTATTTTTGTTCTGAAGAGGAAAGACTTATGATTTTATCTGGACTGCCAGCTTGTTTTCATTGAGTTCACTCTGAATTTATGAGGAAACTCACAGGTGGCTCATCTTTTAGGGGTTCAGACAAAAATGTCTTTTGAAAGAGAATCTGAATTACAACCTAGAGGCTCTGATCAAGTTAAAAACATACAGCATGACTCAAGTAGCGCTTCAGTCATGTTTATTTAATGGGAAATGAAAGTAGTGTCCATTACTGTCGCACTAGTGATTTTATAAAAAATAGTTATATTTCTCAGTATGGATTTGTTTCCCTACCGAATAAAGGGACTGAAATTTATTTTTTTTCTGTGAAATTATACTTAGATTTGTTCATTTTCAGGTTCTTTATATAACCTCACCAAGGGCACTGATGAATGTTAAGGGCACTTCTCTCTTGAGCTTCAGCAACCCTTTAAATTTTCTCCTGGTCAACCACATCTTTTTGCAATTTAACAGACCACAACGTTCTTTCAAAGAACCATTTTACGAATGCAAAATGTGTTTTGGTCTGTGCAAAATACAGAAAACTAAAACATTTAACAAATCTAGACTCGGTGCTCTGCAGGAATTCATGTAAAAGGAAATAATTTGCAACCAGTGAGGAGGAGGATCAGCAAATTTCAGTCTTCCTGCGCCATCAGGAGAGGTCCAATTATGTACAATATGTGAAAATACCCGTGTGTGAACAACATCACGCCACGCCTGGGTGTGCAGGGATCACAGGAAATGCACTGAAATGCTTGTCAAGTTGGCTTGTAGCCGTTTGAAGATGCAACAGGAGAGTGTTTATTTGCTTTCCATGATGCGGCTGAGAGCTGCTCAATTAATGTTCTGACAGGAGTACAACACTCCTGATCGTTCCTTACTCGGTTATTTGTCATCCTCTTCTGTGTCTTTGCTTCCCATGAACCGTTTCACAGCTAAAAGGTTTAATTGGCTCCATTTCTTGAAAACAATCCTGCAGCTTTTGACTTGCTAACAGAGCTCCTCAAATAAACAACTAAAAGGTTTCATCACTTTGCTGGAATGTTTCAAAACTTTAATTTTGCCACTTATTTAGCTGGTTTAAATCTACATAAAAGTTATTGTAGCACAGAAAAAAACAAAAAACCGGTGGGCTTTTATTGATTCGTTTGCAATTTATTATGAAAAATGTCTTGTCTTGATAGGAATTTTGATTTATAATCACTATAAATTTCAGTTAATGTTAAAGAAAATACTATTGATGCTATGAATAAAATTTCCCTTTGGGATCAATAATTTGAATTGGAAAGCTGTGCCATGCAGTTATCTAAAAAAAGGAAATATATCTTATCCTGCTCGTCTCTACTTTAAAGGTAAAATGTTACGTCTTACCGATGCCCAACAGATCCACGGCCGGTTCGGTGCTTTTCTTGGGGCTGGATCTGCACTCTGACTGCAAACACACACAAAAAAATCAGCAAAAAACACAAATAAATACCATTTATTTTCACAAATAAACTTTCATTGGATGATATTAGGAACCTGATGATATTTATGTCACACTATGGTGACCTTTCAAGTTAACTATATTTTAAATACACCACCAGATTATCCCAAAAAATACGTTTACAGCAATGGCAAACAAAATGTATTCATGTTCAATAAATTAAAATATTCGTCTTCACGAGTCTAGTTTGTAAGAATTAAAGTATATTTTGAAAATAAAAACTTTTAAGCAGGTATTAAACATACTTTTCATTAACTCCATATTTCCATTATTAAAAATAGTAATTTTTTTATTGGTCTGATCCTAATTTTAAATGTCATGTTTTCATGCGCTGCTAAGCCTGGTAGTTGTTTGCAAAGGCAGTCATTCAATCCAGCGACCCGTCATGTTTTTGAGCTAAAAAATATTTAATGTTGACAGGAAATTTGAAAATATCACTTGATAACTATGTGTTATTGGTAAATTGGAAGATTAATATCTGAACACCAACTACAAAGTCTTAAAAATGCCAACACTAAAAAAAAAAATTCAGTAAATAAGCAATGCTAAGCCTGGTGGGGGCATAAGTAAGGCCTGGTGGCCCGCCAGGCTTATGATACACTGGGAGAAACCCTGTGGAAATAAAGTTTCCAAAGGGTTTGCAGTTTTCAAGCAGTTTTGTGATCAAAACTGCTTTGAATACCAAAAACGAGTTTTTTACACACTTTACACTGAATGTTACTTTTATCTCCTGTTTAAATGCCCAACATAAAAATAAACACCACACTGAACACCAGTGGGAGCCTAACTGGAAGACAAACTGCAAAAGAGAGTTAACTTAGAACAACAAAAAAACGAAAAAGACGGTGAAGAATGGAGAGAAACAGCAGAGTTTAGAGGGGTTAACACGTGGTCCACGAGGGATCTACAACGTTGGTAACAAACCCAATTTCCCTCCGAACAAAAAGATCAATGGACCACATTAGCTTCAATGTCGTTTCCATCCAAGGCAATGAAAACAATTACCGTGACCATGCCTAATCAAGGATGCTGGGGCTGCGGGTTGATGTGTGTTGGTGCTGCAGCAAAGCTTCAACAACAGCAGCACAAACTGCAGCAGGAAGGTCATTTGTGTTTAGCAGTAAATTTATGTTTTGTGCTGCGGTCACAGAAACGGATAAAGCAATGCAGAAAATATTACATTTGCAGAAAGAAAAGGAGGAAGAGCTTCAGCTGAGGAAGGGGATTTGTAAGAATAGACTTTAATTTAAAGTTCATGTAGACTGAAAAGTTTCAAGGTTACTTTGTATAATTATTCATTGAATAGGAAAGCTTCAGCCGTCTTTCTTGAATTGTAAAATATGCGATTGCTGGAAGTGAGTCCTCAGCCTTGACCAATGACTAACGTGAGAACTGTGCATAAACTGAATAGGATTTATATCCAGAAATATCCTGTAAGAAAAGCTGAATAAATCTGGTAACACTGCAGGCTGGGGAGAAAAACCCAGACTCCTTTACGGCTGTCAATTTAATTTACAGTTTACATAAATTGACATCAGGCTGTCTTTCAGTGCTACAACCTACACAGACGCTATGAGAGGGCGAAAATTCATTAGAGAAAATCCTGAATGACATTTTGATGAAAAGCTCAAACCGTCCACTGTTGTTCAAAAAAGATGCTGACAGATGTAAGGCAATATTTAAAATCAGAGGAAAACTAACATCCTTCTGGTGTCTATAATATTTAAGAGAGGACGTAGCATTTATTAGTTTTTACTTATGATAACTTCCTACCTTTGGCAGGTTGATGGAATGAAGCGCAAACATTTGTAAATGATTAAAAAATAGATTTTAGAAAAACAAAAGATTTGTTGAATGAGTGCAGAATATGAAAAATAAAAAAATAATAAAATTGGAAATAAAATGGAAAGTTAAATGGTTGGAAAACGGAAAATGATTACTACTTTATATCATTCTGTATTTTTAAATACACTGGGAAAGTTCCCTTTTCTTTTGTAGATGTGATATTTGCCACAATAATCACTTTGACACCATTTATTTCGATATATTTTTATTGTTGATTTTGGCAGGATCAGTCCTCCATACATTTCCTCTCTGGACTGCATCTGCGTATTTTCAAGAGCTTTAAATATTAGATTTCTTTCTGAATCTGCCTCATGTTTCCTTTTCACCACAACTGAATGAGAAACATTAGCTACTACACATGGCTAATATTTTGTAGCATTAGCATTAGCATAGGGTACAGTAACGCAAATTTTACAGACTGAGCTCCAGCGCCGTTTATTCTTGTTTCGTTTTCTTTTGGACTTTTTTGGCAGCAGGATCCCCTTCATCCAATATAAAGTTTTAATGAGCAGCTCGTGTTTTTATTAGCTTACAGTAAAAAGCGTTAAATCTGAAAATGGTTGGATTTGCTAGCAAGAGATAATGGCGCAGCTTTAAAGAGAAAAGAAGAGATCGCGTCAAGTCTTCAGCAGTTCTGCATTTTCACAGCTCAAATGTAAATGTTCACTTTATTACACAATTCCTACATTGTAAGAACTAGATTTGTGGAAATTGATTATCATAATATAATGGATTTAGTGGATTTCAGGTGTTCTCTCTTTCCCAGCTTCAGTTTACTCAACCTGTTGCTTCGCTGTGCAGAATTCATAAAAGCTTAATGTCAAGCCTCTGCCAGCTTGTTCTCTGTGCTGTTTTGCTGATGAGATGTCAGCCAGTTTTGTTCACCTGATAAATTTTGCATGCAAAAGCTAAATGCCAAATTCACAACCTTCTTTTAAATCTCATCTAGCCCTTTTCATAAAAGCATCACTTCTTGCCTTTGTGTTCATCAGATGAGGTATCTGCCAGGTGGATATTGGTTTTTTGGATTCAGTTTATATCCTTGATTATTTTTGTAACATTGGTTTCTCATTATTAATGTTAAATGACAGCAAAACAACTACAAAAATAACCATTTAAAACTCTGTGAAAGGCTACTCTACCAAATTACATACATGCTATAAGAATGACACTGTTGCAATTAAGGTTGAGGCAGCTGAGAAAAATCTGCAATAAATTCCCTATTATGTCATAATTATGTTAATTATATTATTAGCACAAAAATGTGCAGAGATTTATTGATTATGTGTGAATTTCCACAATAATTCTCAAGAAACTGGAGGGACTGATTGATGTAATTTGGCAGTAAAGAGATAAAAACTGCATTGATGTGACTGACAAAAAATTATTTAAGCACATTTAATATTTAGTCTAGAATCTAGAGGGCCACATAAAAAGCTACGGCAGGCCGGATTTGGCCCACGGGCCTTCTATTTGACACACGTGCTCTAGAATATCATGTCATAAAGATTATTTCATCGTCCATCTCATAACAGAAAACAAGGTCACATGCTTAGCGATTGGTATGAGATAATTAATTTTGCATTGGTTTTTCTAGCAACATGGTTCTGTGCATTATGAAACTTTGCTGCTCCTTCAGAAAAAGCCAAACACTTTAAATGTTTTTACTGTAGTGTCATAAACTGAGGCTGAAATTGAGCCCAGGGGTATTTGCAGTGTCTCAGAGTCTGACACTGAGCTGAATTTGCTGGGACATTTACTCCTTCGAGGATTGGCAGCTGTCCTAAACGTTTCCCACTTGTCATTAATGCAGAATGATGAACTTTAAATTGTTTGGAAATAGGCTTTTAACACTTCCCATATTGATCGCCAGGCACAGTTGCTTCTCCAGGGCCATTGCTGATGTCGTTCCGCCTCAGTATTGTGTTTGCAGACACATCAATGCTCCTGGTTTACAGAGGCGGTCACGGTGACAATGATTAGTTAATCAAATGCATTCGAGTAGATTGATTAGAAGCACCTGGCTGATATTCTCCCTCCTATTGAAAGAGCAGCTTGTTTCTCCTCTCTGTGAGAGGAAAATCTGTGGGTAAGAAAGAGTGAGGAGTAAACACAATCAGCAGAAGATAAAAGTGCATAAATGTAGAGGGGCGGACAGTAAATACAGCGACCAAGATTGGAAAAGATGGCGGAGGAAAAAATGACAGGAGGCGAGAACGGGCAGCTGACCAAAAGCAGGAGATGGAAGTGAAGAGAAGTGAGCTGAAATGGCATTACCAATGCACACAGCTGTCTATATCCAGAGAGGTGTGTGTGTGTGTGTGTGTGTGTGTGTGTGTGTGTGTGTGTGTTACACCCCAGTGAGCTGCACTGCTGCTGTTCTCCATCACTCAACAAGATCTGTCACTCAGTTGGTGACACACACAGACACATCTGCACAATCTAAAAGCTTTTGTCACACAGGGAGATTTTACACGTTAGCAATTCTTCGTCTCTTTTCCATCCATGTGACTCTCATCATGCCGTCAGTGAACTGCAACCATGCCGGCATACACAGGTAAAGAAGATATTCATGCATGTCAGCGCTGCGTTTCACACAGTGGCTCATAATGTACTGGATAATACACTGAAAAAGATAAATAAATGGGAATGTCTGGTAATTAATTGAATACTTTGTAGAGTTGTCCCAATGCTAGTGGTCCAAACTCTATACTATTTCTTGAGGCTTCTTTCTAGTTAAGAGCAGATGACATTTTAATCTCTTTGATTAAGGTGAAACCAATAAGTAGGGGATAATCTAGCTCCATTAATAAAATATACCGTAAAAATTCAACTGTCAGGACCAAACAGGAGGAGGGAAGGAAGATGCAATTCATTCAAAATGCTGCTGCTATGACTAGCAAACACTTACAAACCTGACATGTGGAGAAATTATTGGCTTTCTTAAACCAGCAAAGATTATTTCATCACATCTTAGCAATTTACCTTAGCCATGTCTCTTATCAGCCGAAATGGGTCACCGAAGACACATTTTTACAAGCCAGCTTTGCGGTTCCGTAACTCTATGATGTTTTTGCGCAATCTGAAAAATTCCAACAGTTTCTGAAAGAGGAGACGTTGCGCTTTCCAATATCCGGTTATTACGGTAATTACACTCCCGCCGCTGCAGGGAGCATGTTTTACTTCAATTTAATCTGATGGAACACTTTTAATAGACTGCATGTTGTAAATAACTGCTCCGGTTATGGAGAAATGGGCCAAAATATGTACTCACAGGCCATTTAAAGAACTTCATACAATTAAAATAAGCAAAAATATCCAGGCGGAGATTTGAAACTTAGGGTTAAAAACAAAATTATTCATAGATAATGAGATTTTGGTCTGCTCATTTCTGTGTATGAGCCGTTTTAGGGACTCTTGTCACTTCAAATCGATATAAGATGTTGCTGATCAAGTCAACATTTGCACTCGTACATGAAAATGGCTGCAAACTGGTGCTCAGTTATACAACCGTACATCTTTGAAAAGCAGAAGTGGAGTCTCCTGCACAACCTAAAAGAATGCAGCAAGTGGTTTCTGGATGGTAAAATCAACAAAAAAAAAACAGTCGTCTTTTCCAGCAGCCATTGTACAGTGCGCACAGCGGTAAAATCAGCTGACCAAACATGCTAGAGTTCCGCTTGGGTTGCTAGGCAACGGGGCTTGGCTTGGCTGGGGTTGCTAGGTGACGGTGCAGCGGCTGTTTAATGTGATTTAACAAGAGGGGGGAATTTGAAATGGCTCACTTTCTACCAAAATATTAACAGGTTATGTTTGATATTTTCTTCATCTTTGTTCCTTAATTTTCCTGATAAAACACCTTAAATTCCTTCACAAATAAAACCTGCATTTCCTTCAAAGGCAGCAAACGTAGTCCAGTAATTCTTGCCAACACAAACTGGTACCTAAACACACACAGAGGCTCGAAAAGCAAGCATCCACAGGGACACAAACACCCCAAACACACACAGTTGGGTGGCGGTGGAAGGTCACGCTGCGGTCTGACGCCTGAAGCGTGACGGCGGTGTTCAGGGAAAGAGTAGCTAATCAAATAAAACCCCGTCAACAAACACAAAAACTCACACACTCTCCAATTTAAAGCAGGTGTATTTAGAGGTGAATCTTATTTGTCACTAAGCAGCAGAGCATTCTGAGCGTTACGAATCTTGTTTAGGCTGCGGTTGCGAGAGTGACAGCCCGCCTCGGGTTCAGGATTAGCTGGTTAGATTTAATGCCCACCTGTGTTGGAGCAGAAAATCCAAGAATATTTTCAAATTCAAGGGACACACACAGCTGGATTTTTCTTCTTTTTCCTCCTCCTACTCTTCCAGTCGCACACTTCCCCCCGAGTTTTTAACAGAAGAAATCAAAGCTGTATGAACATTTGTGCATCCGTGACGTGTTCTGGGCAACTCTGCGATCAAACTCGCAGTGTAAGCTGATTTGAGCCGTGAAGGAGGCGGATTGATGCTCACATTGTTGCCACAAAGCTCAAAATAACCATTTTTTTGGATAAAGTAATTGGGTTTATGGTTCTTTATGAATGCTTTTCTGGTTTCACTGAGCGAGTGACTTTAACAGCCATCATAAATACAAATCTCGAGCGTCTATTCAGAAAGAAAGAAGTTGGCAGGACATCAAGAGACGATTCAGTCTCTGGAGGAGTTTAATGGGCGGAAAAAATGTAAAATCAGCAGAAAACTTTATTTTATTTAGTTTTGTAAACAAAGGCTCAGAAGGACAAAAAATGCTCACAGACTGTTCTATTCAATTAGCAATTACCAAGATTGGACCTTATTAGCTTGTTTACTTTTTAGCTTGAAGTAACGTTTGCTCACTGTAGGCGGACCAACAGAGTTCAAACCACTGAGTAAAACACAGACTGGTTATGAGTAGAAAAGTGGAATAAAAACAGCCACAGCATGACTCAGTCACAGAAAACTAGCTGTTATTTTTAGCTACATGCTTAAACACAATTGAAAAGGGGAACCTGAAGGAGTTAAATAGTTCAGTTAGATTTATGTGTCTGGAATTATGCTGAAAATGCAGCACCAAAAAAGAGCGGTGCTCAACCTCAGCAGAAGTGATGCGCTCTGTGCAGGTGTTTGTGCATATCTGAATTAATTTGGGTCAGTGCGTGCATTCATCCTCACCTCCATCTTTGGTGTATGTGTGTTTCCTGGCTAAACTGCAAACCGGACTCTTTCCTCCACTAGAGCAAATCCGCCTTATGCACCAGCTTCTTCATTGCTGCACTATTGATCCCTTGACTGCACATCCGTGATGCATGAAGAGTGTGAGTGTGTGTGTGCGTGTGTGTGTGTGGGAGAAGGTGTGAGACTCTGTTAGCTACACAGCGCTGCTTCTTTGGCTGTCCTTCACACCCTCCGCTCAAACTAACTCCAATCGACCATGGATATTTTTCTAGCCTCAGTAATTCCTCGTCCTCCTGCTGCTTTATGTTTGTGTTCTTCAGTCACACCCAATCTCATGAGTCTCAACGTACAGAGCAGGGTTGTAGTAGGTTTAGGTCAGTTTAATTTAATTTAGACTTTTTATTTGTCAATTTCGGTTAGTTTTAGGGTATATTTGTTAGTTTTAATTAATTTTTAGTTAAATATTATTACATTTTAGTTTAGTTTTTATTAAATACAGCTCAGGAGTAAAAATAAGCAGCAACTGCATTTTTCTAAAGCTTTGTAGTAGTAGATTTAGTTTTTATTTTTATTTTTTGGTTAATTTTTAGGTGCAGAACTCAAAAAGACCAAAATATTGAACTGTGACTATATACATGCAATCGATTGGGTAATGGATACTCAACAGAAGATACCATTTTTCAAAAAATGTATTTAACTATTGAGAACAACCAACTGACTCTCTCAGCTGACACAAACTGCTTGTGAGGGGAAACAGGGCGAGAGAAGTGAGAGAGAACCAAGGGCTGAAAGATATGACTGAAAAATGTATCACAATAACTTAGTTTCTCTTATATAAGTGTACGATGATATTTGCACAAGAAACTAGACCAAAACAGCCTGGTAAGATTTTGTGTTTTTGCAGTCTTCAGCTTCCATTAGGAACCACCACGAGTGACACCATCGTCCATGCAGGAGAGCAGCCGCTTGTTGTTTTTGATTATTTATTCATGGGTTGGTAGACAAAGACAACATGCAGCAGCCGTCTTACTGGGTGACAGTAATTCAGTGTTTGCCACAGACACACAGAGAGTTAGGAGAAGGGAAGCGGAGGGAGACAGCGGTGGGGACAAATGAAGGAGATATGGAGATCAATGAAGGTGAGGAGAGAATGAAAACAACTGGAGAGATAATAAGAGTCTCCCCCTGAAAATCAAGGAGTGTTTTTGTAAAAATACAAGGGGGGAATACTCAGTGTCTCAGTAGAGATTTCCCATCATTGTCAAGGTTATTTCACTCGATTAAATAACTCTGAAACCAAGTCTAAACAAATCTGACTTAAATAAAGCGGCTGACTTCCTGGTTCTCTAGAAAACCATAGGCTGATTTTTCTAAAGCAGGGGTGTCCAAAGTCGGTCCTCGAGGGCCGGCATCCTGCATGTTTTAGTTCTCTCCCTGGTTTTACACACCTGCATTAAATGATGGCTTATTAAAAGGCCTAAGCAGAACATTGACTTGCTGAGGAGATTGTTACCATCACTAGGGAGAGAACTAAAACATGCAGGATGCCGGCCCTCGAGGACCGACTCTGGACACCCCTGTTCTAAAGCATCCCAACTGGTTAGAAAAAGTTGTAAATGGGTGCTCTGGTGCAGGTTTTGGTCTAAAACAGAGTTGTCATTTAGCAGTTTTTCTGCGTTATTTTTCCATTTGCTGTGAAGCTGCACTAACTTATTAATACACAGAAAAAATGCCAGTGTTGAATTAACACCCAAAAGTGTTTATATGTGTCCAAGTCAGCAGGTGTTAAAGTAACACTTTTGAAAGTGTTAAAAGATTGACACCCATTTTTCTTGTTAAATTAACATTGGTCTATAATACTGAAATGGGTTAAGAAAAGATAAACTTTCCATTTCTGTTCATTGTTTTGAATATTTTCCACTGGATTTGATTGATATTGGCACCTTGTGGGTTAATTATTTACTTTTTTAACACAACATTATGTTTTGTGATCAACACTACACTGGTGTTACTTTTAATATATTTTAACACTAACACCATTGTAATGTCAATGTGACACTCTGTATTGTTGAATTTAACACCAGCTTGGACACATATAGACACTTTTGGGTGTCAATTCAGCACTGGCATTTTTACTGTGTACCTATATCTCCAGGTTTCATTTTGTGTCTTTTATACTGTGATTCAGGGGGTGCGAAATAATGCGATGCCATTAAAAGATTAATTTATTGTAGAGCTCTTGACATATTTTTAGATCTGAGGCCGTTTCTACATCCTCGTTACCATCAAACTGTTTCTACAGGCTAGCGTCTGGGCTGGCGGATCCCTGAGCAGCTCCTAATCTTTTCTTCTTTTTTTTTATGTTCTGTGCAGCGATGGGAACCTTAATAGCAACAAAGGGGCCACTTCAACATTAGGTGGGTGATCAGAAAGTGCTGACTGGTGTACAGATCCGACGTTGGGCTTTTAGCTATAATTATAACAACTCCAAACAAGCAAGGAGGGTTAACAGCTTATTGGTTGAGTACACCCAATACTTTGCCATTAATGTACCTTTTTGTTCATTGAGGGCTAAATAAAAGCAGGTTTTAACATTAAAAAAGGACATAAGAGGAGAATATTGGTAATTTTTATCACAGTTTCCCACATATAATCTCATCCAGTGTGAAAAATATAGACCTCTGGAAGTCCAATCCCTCCTTGTAATTAAAAATAAGATCACCTGAAAGCCAAGCGCAGGAGAATAAATCGTACGTTTCTTTTGTACTCAGTCTTTTTGAAGCCTTGAGTGCAAACACATCCTCCAAGATGCCAGCTTCCAATCAGTGCTGCAGTTTAATTATTGGCTGGAGGCACTGGATTGGAAGTAAGGAGAAAGACACAAAGGTGAGCTCTGGCAGTCCCAATCTAGCTGGATAAAAATAGTTCACAAAAAAGCAGAGAGAAGAAAGACAACCACTTGATATTCTACTTTCAGAGCCTACTTGTATAAAATCGTACTGTGTGGATTTTCTTACTGTAGGATTGAATGAAGAGTGTATTTCATATCTGCTGCAAGTCTAATAAAAGAAGACTGAGTTGAAAAGTATGCATATTTATACAAGTATCTATAGACATTTATCCATCTACACGCTATTCAATATGAAGGAGTTCAGTTGAAAAGATGCTTGAGTGACTGGTGGAGGTCAACAATCAAGACGCTATGCTACTGAGTAAAGGAGAAAAACACCACATGAATTACTAAAAGGAGAAAATGAACTCATTTCAGCTTCAGCAAAGGAAATCTGAACCAGAAGGTTTTTGCTTCTGACTGCGAGTCAATGGAGGTTAGTCTTACTGAATGGTAATACTTTACTGTGGGTGTGGGAACGAAACCTGTTTGAACTGGCACTTTAGTCACAATATTGCAATTAAAATACTTTGTTAAAGACAAAAAATTGTCTCTTTTTAACAAGTTGCAGCAGATGAAAAGTTGTAGTTGTATTTGGGTGTTTTCACACGAGAATCCAGTAGATTTGGTTTGATTTGGGGAAAAAATCTCAACATTTGTTACATTTTCAGATAAAACCCTTTGGAAAACCTGCTCCCTAACTCACCTGTGGTGGCGCTGCACCAAGAACCACTGAAGGAAACGACACAAAAACCTCTGAAGAAGACACTGAGCGCAACTTCCTTCTTTGTGAAATGTAAAACAAAGATGAAGTGGGGTCAGATTTTAACGGTTGTGGCATTTCTTTTTTTTTCCCTTTGGCAAACGATCCCCAGATATTTCTGCCACTGGCGTTAGACTGTTGAGTTTGTATTGGTTGTATTTACCCAGATTGCCCTGCGCTATCATCTGTTTCCTGCTTTTGGAGCGGTCTCCAGTCTGCTTGGCATTCACATATAAATTCAAACTGCACCAGAGTTCACGTCAACTGAACTGAGACAGATTTCTAGGCAGAGTTTGCCTTTTTTTTAAAAAATTGATTTAAAAACCACAACGATAGTTGTAGAGTCAAATCTTAATGCTTGGTGTTGTCATAAAAGTCCAAAGATGTCTACATGTGTTTGAATCAGGATGAATATTGATGCCATGCCTAAACTCAGCCAAGAAATGAACAAACCGAATTATGTGCTGACTGATCTGAAGCTTGTAGAGATAATACAGGACAGAAAGATGCTGCACAAGCTGCTCGGTGTAGCAGATAACATCACACACGCTCTTCAACGGGGCTGGGCAGTCCTGGTCCTCAGGGTCCAATATTGTGTCGATTTTAGTTGTCTCCCTGCTTGAGCACATCTGATTTAAATGAAAGGCTCATTGGCATGCTGCTGCAGAACTCAGTGCAGAGCAGCTAATTCAACCATCTAAATCAGGGGTCTGGAGCAGAAATGCATTAAAAACATGAAGGCGGCAAGATCTTGAACACATTTCCCCCAACTACGCAACACAAACTTCAATTAAAGTTTTCATCAGCTGCAGTAAAAACAAGTACACAAGTTTGTGCAAACAAAGGCTTCATGTTGCTAATAAGCAAAATTCACCATTTGCACACTTTTATACTTACACTTGGGTTTCTACTGCTTTTAAAAACACCCAGCCATTTTTTGCCAATAAGTTAATCTTTTTTGGTGTCTGTAAAATGAGCCATTTCAAAAACCTCCCAATTATTGAGTCGCGATCGACGGGCACTGTGCCGTTACCTAGCAACCACAGAGGAATTGCACCCGTCACCTAGCAACCCAATCTGAGCTCCAGCATGTTCAGTCAGCTGGTTTTACTGCTGGATGCACTGCACAACAGTGGCGCAAAAAGTGGGTATGCAGCGCATGCAACGCATAGGGACGCAGCACCAGAGGGGGCGCCAAAACCCCGTCTGGAGGGTGCCGATTATGTTTTCCCATACACTTCAGCGCGCCTTACGCTCCTTCACCTCACGCACATAATGAGGTAAATCTAGCGCGAGTTTCACACTTAGCGTATCCTCGCCTCGGGGGGGAGGCGAGCGTATGTTTTCTACGCTGACGTTCCTTCCTTCGGGGGTGGGGGAGGATTTATGTTTTCGCATCCACCTGAATAATGTGCAGTTGCGCCACTGCTGCACAATGGCTGCTGGAAAAGAGAAGTGTTTTGTTGCTAACTTATCAACCAGAAAGCATGTGCTGCATTCTTGTTGGTTGTGCTTCTGCTTTTCAAAGATGCAAATTTGTATAATTATTGAATTTAAAGTGACTCTGAAGGGAGTTCAAATTAGGCAGAACTGACCAGACTAAAATCTCATTGCGTGAGGATAATTTTGGGCAAAAAATGTTCTGTACTGCCTATAGGCCTATCCCAAACTGTTTAAGGAAGCATAATAGGTCACATTTCATTTTTACCTTTGGTTTTCGATTAACTAGAACAATCATATTTTTCATATTTAGCATAGCAGCACTGAACCAGTAACAAATTGTTATATTCTGTAACACTGAACTCCATAAAATCCTCTGTTGAGAAAAATCCATTTGTTATAATAAAAATATGATATAAATACACAACCCGCATTATCAATCATTACTACTATGTGACCAACTCTGTTACATAATGAATGTCTTACTTCATTTTCCTTGATCTCTTTGCTCACCTTCAGCTGTACAACCTTAACGAGTGACGACAGATGAGCTCCCCTGCAAGATTAAGGTAAATATGACACTACTGCCACAACAGCAAAATAAGGAGTGTCATTCAAAGGGCCTGAACTGACTTAAGGAAAAAGCACAATCTTCTTAAACAGGACATGCTTAACTATATTTCTAAAAATGTCATGATTTCTTTAACCCTCATCAAAACATCCCAGATCCTTACGTCAGTAAGGTAGTGCATGAGATGAGCTCAAAGTGTGACGCTATAGTTAGCTTCCTGAAGGATAACAACAGATAAATGGCCGGGTCACTAAAGTGAAGATCCCGGTGGAAAGTTTCTCAGGCTGAGTTGCAGAACTTTTGTTGTTGACACTATTACCACAGGCATGCAGATTTAGATCTGCGGCTGTACTGAATGCGATATGGCTGTGATGAGGCAGTGAGTAGCGCTGCGCCCCATGCTGACCAACTGCATTTTAATATCTAAAATAAAATTATTTATGTTGGACTGGCTGAAAGAAAATATTTTTGCCAATGCAACTCAAGTCTATTTCTTTTATCATGCTTAGTGCACACAACACAGAGAACGTTTTTGATATCCATGTGTTTTCTATTATGTAAATAACTATTCGGCTCGTTCATAGTTTTATTGTGGCCAGTCACATTTACACTTACACTTTGCACATTAGGAGGAACAAAAGCAATGAGCTTTTGCAATGAGACTAATCTTTTTGTTTCAGGTTGTTTATAGTAAGGTGTTGTGTTATTGCAAAGGCAATTTGAAGTTAGGTGGTCTATGAGTGTTAAATGTGGTAAGCGGTCCTGGAAAAGTTTGAGAAATACTGTTTAATCAATAACATCACATTTCAAAAATTAGATGTTTGGAGGAAGTTAAGGAATGAACTGCTCATGGTTCGCCCCTCTTGAATGTGAAAACTGTCTTTTTGTGGGTACTTCATCTCATGAACACGTTCTGATGCAAGATCACATTGTGTCTTCATAGTACAGCAGGTCTCTGCTTCAGGGGCAGGAAGAGCAGAAATCTCACACTCCAAGAAGAAAAAACGAGGGGGAAAGAGAAAAGCATGGCTGTCAGCATGTTCCCCGCTGCACCAAAGATTAAACAGCTTTCAGCACGGCAGCATGCACTTGGACTAACAAGTCTCTCCTTCTCTGTCTCTCCTCTGCACTGACACACACAATCCAACACACACGGGGAATGTCCTCAAATGTCTCCTTGACACGGGGGCTTTTCAGCGGAGGGAGAACAGCTGATAAGGAGGAGAGGGATGAAGGGCAGGCGAACAACAACGCATGTCGCTGCCGGCACACCAAGAACCGTTTGTCCTCTTACCGTCTTTGTGCTTCAGATTTTGTCACACTTGAACGTTTCAGATCGTGAAACTAACATTAATATCAAACAAAGACAACCTGAAAAATACACAAAGCAGAGATTATCTGTGCTAGCTGACCTGGCCTTACATGGAATCAAATCATGAAGTAGCTGTGGTTAGCTAAAGGGGAAATGTTATGCACATTTTGATGTTTCTATTTGGTTCTCAGATTCTTCTAAGAGCATAAAACAAAAGCCAAATTTTCATAAACAAAAATAAAAATAATAAAACTAATAATAAAACAAAAATAATTTTCAGAAACCTGCAAAATGTAGTGTCACAAATCAGAAGGCACTCCCTCTCACCTAGCAACCCAAATGAATCCCAGCCTGTTACGTAGCAACCCAAGCAGAATTCCAGCACATTTGGTCAGCTGGTTGTACAATGGCTGCTGGAAAACTCAATTATTTTGTTGTTGACTTACCACCCAGAAACCTCTTGCTGCACTCTTGTTGGTTGTGGAGGAGGCTCTATTAATGCTTTTCAAAGATGTATGGTTGCATAAATGCACATTTGCTTACAGTCATTGTCAGGTGCAAGTGTAAACGCTGAGTTAAGGGGCGTGGCTCACAGCAGTGGCTTATTTGGATTTATAATGACAAGAGGCCCCAAAACAACTCAAAATAGGTATAACTGATCAGACAGAAATCTCATTAACTAAGAATGATTTTGTGCAAAGAAATGTAATGAACATATTTTATATAGCCCATAGAGCTATCCTAACCTGTTCAAGAAAGCAAAATAAGTCAGCTTTAAATATTTTGTTTAATTTCACAAATTGTGTTACTGAAAAAACACAATTCTCTAATCACTGTGTTTCCATTAAGTAAGAAATCCAATTAAAATCAAACGTAAACAAGTTTGCCAACATGAGAAATTAAAAAACATGCAGCGCCATGATCCTCCAAATACTTCCTGTTGTCGTCTTCTTTGTGGTTTGCGCCAGTAGGAATGTCCGGTTGTCTAACATATGACTCGTGTGATGTGAAGAAAGTGTTTCCATTGTAGTTTTACGTAATAAACCAAAAAACCACCTGATCCTAGCACCAAAACTTTTAAGCAAAAAAAATAGTTTTTTTGAAATTGCCATTTTTTTCATTGGGTGAATTTACTTTCTAAGAATACTTATACAGTAAATGGAAAAACAGCTATAAATAAACAAGAAACAAAGATTGATCTGTGTGAAGAGTGGAAATAAATGACAGAAATATCAGGTTTTTATGACAGTTGGCACGGTTGCATATAGCCCATATTCTAGCTCCCTACAAAATAAAAAGAAACACACACACACGGAAAGTCATACTGCTGGGAGCAAAACTAAACCCTCTTCGCTTCACAGGTCATGGAAATGCTCTGAATTTACCAGCCATGACCCAAAAATACCTATTTTCACTGCCCCGATCGCACTCTGATTATACATGCACACACAATCCCTTTACATAGCAGCTGTAGCCAGTACTAACGAGCAGTCAATTAAAAGAAAACAGAGAGGAGCTTAGATTTAATTTTGATGTCACTTCTTTCCATCCAGCGACATTGATGGTTGACTTTCGCTTACCTTTACACCCGTTTTCTGTCAAAACATTGGCGCGTCTTTTGCCAGTGCTGGTCTGAAGCAAGAAACAAGCTAAACGTAGCTAGAAATAAATACCAGCAGCAATGTCGGTACTTGTGAAGCTAACAGGACAAAAACAACATTTACCGCGACAGAGGCCTGTTTGAAGCAAACCGAGGTCAATGCGTTGGGATTTTTATGCCACTGTGCTTGACTGATGCAAAAAAGCATCTGTGAGCAACATGAATGTTGATGAGGACTTCCCCATGAGGAATCAGGTTGGCCTTCCTCTTGTCACACATCAATTCATAATGCATCACAGACAGCAGCTCTTTTCGCTTCATTCTAGTTTACTGCTGCAGTATGTATGAAGCTAAATCTCTGCCAACTGAGAGCGTACTCCTCTTTGTGTCGCTCGGAGGCCAGATTACATAATTAGCACTAAGTTCAGGAAGGTTATGGTAAAAAATCCTGACATGGTTTTGTGTTAAAAATGTTGACAGAGCTAAATTAAGATACTCATGCTAATATGTTATGCGCAAAACCCACACACCGACTCTCTGACAGATCATCAGTAGAGAAGTTGCATAAATTAGCTAATCACCTACTGCTAGTGTTCAGACGACCACCTATTAATAATTACGAATTATAAATAAAGCCTGAAAACCTGAAACTGTAACAGACTGATTGTTATGTGTTGTGGTTTTTATGTCCTGTTCTGTTCTTTGATTCTTTCTTTGTTGATGCTCCTGATAAGACTTAAATGCAATTTCTGCTCTGCCGGCTAGTGGAGCTAGCCGGCAGAGCTAGCTCCACTAGCTCTGCCGGCTAGTGGTCGGTTGTCAGTCCGTTGCCATGGGAACCTAGGTGTGTGGTGTTATTTTCTCCTTGTTGTGGCACGCTGCATCTGCTGTAACTTCAATAAATGACAAAAACTGGACTAATTGCCTTGTTTCTTCGTAGAGCATCAAAATATTCATAACAGTTATATAAGATATTAAAAAAAACACTAATGTCTCCTACAGTGACAATTTTGTAAAATTAAATTAGCTGTCCAGTATAAAAGAGAAATTCATTTAATCCTTTCATGTATCTTGACAGAAACCAAACTGTATAGACTTATATCTAGAGAGAACACAGGTATTGATTTTCTCAGCTTAAAATAAGTCACATCGTATAGAAATCTGATAAGAAATTAACTTTTTTGTGACAGAATCCTGTTCATTCGACTTTGGAATAGTTTTGTTTTGTGCATCTCTAGCTATAGCGGCTAATAGGTGCTATCCTACCCAGTAATGCGGATGGTCCAGAGCTCTTGTGGACCATCCTGCCACTCTTTTTAGAAAAAAGTAGCTTTTCTCTTCAGCGCTTTCATACAACTCATAGCCCTTACTACTTTTTGAATGGCCCAAAACGCTACTTTTACACCTCCAGGCCTGCAGGTGGCGCTAAATAAAGAGTATGGGACATAAAGCCTCCATGTGAGATTAGCGGTAATCAGTGCTTTTCAGTGCTTTTCTAATTACTGCCACAAAACTTTAATATATGCTAACATGCTTCTCATTTATTGTTGATGTCTTTCCACTTTGTCATTGTTAAAACACATTTATATGACCCAGACTTGCTTTTCTATTGGTGGTCACACTTACTGATTATTAATCAAGTGAGTCTGATTAACATCTAATGGATGCTATGGATGCTACATTCCCTCTTAGCTAGGCTAACTAGACATAGTGGACATTGGTTGGAACGTTGATTTATCAGCAGGCGAGACCGTCAGTTAGTGTTTATTTCTACACAGTGGCTGTTCAGATTGGGGAATTTGTAAAATTGCGATGTTTATATTTGCCTCTTCACATAATAGCCATTGTGTTTGTGAGTCAGTGGTGTCACTGCAGGAAACAAACAAATCATCTTTTTTCCTGTAATGTTGACAGAGGGAGCACAGCCACAACCTGTTATTTTTCTCTTACAGACTTATGAAGGTTTAATATCCGAGTTTAATATCTTTCATATTTGTGATTTGATGGAAAATGTTACTAGAAATTACGTGACATCATTCAGCTGAGTTATATGCCCTAAAGCTAAAATGGAGCTACCACCATGCAGCAAATAACCACAAAAAAGTATGTTTTAAGCATTTAAATCAGAATTTTAACTAAAACTGACAATGTTTAGCTTGGTGTTTCCAACTTCATCTTTGTTTTTGGTAATGCCTGGTTAAACCGACACACTTTCAGATTATAGCAACTGAATTTTTGTCCCAGTTGTTCAGTTTTATTGCTGAAACTTTATGTTATTTGTACCTTAGAGTTGCTGTGTCTTTCCAGTTTGTCAGCATCCTTTTCTTTCTTCTTCTCCTCTTTCTTCTTGTCATGCTCCTTCTGCAGTCGAGAAAGAAAATATTACTCCCTAGAAAATTAGAAAAGAAGTCAAAAGTCAAGATGGGAAAACGTAACTTGAGATTTAAGATCCCAAATCTAGAAAAAAAAAAGAAATGTAGTTTGGAAATATTAAAATTTTATGTTTTCTACCTTGAATTTTCAATTTTATTGCAGGAAGTATAACCCTTAGTACTTTGAATGGCCCAAAATGCTACTTTTACACCTCCAGGCCTGCAGGTGGCACTAAACAAGGAGTACAGGACGTAAAAGTCAAGCCAATGTTTCAGCATTTTTACAAAAAGGTAAGATTTTCAGTCTGGAATCCATTTTGTTTCCCCTAAAAACAAAACGTGTGGAAATGGGACACAAAAGGTTGCAAACTTTCCTGTTTTAGAAAAAAAGAAAAAAAAAAACATTCCTGTGTGTGCAGAGCCTGAGAGGCGGTGAATAAAAATGCATGCCGCACTTCTCAGATTATTAGTTGATGTTTTTTATATGGTTATTCTTAGGCTGTAATATTAAATTCACTCTGAAATTACACTCTATGTTTATATATCACACAAATTTCAATTAAAGTTTGTGGTCGTTTGTTTATCTGGATTCCCATTAGCCGTTGCCGTGGCAACAGCTACTTCTAACTTTGGTCCAAATCATAAAAGCACTTTTACTCCAGTCATTGTTAAAACAATTACACACACTTAATATAACATTAGTAACGTAACATATTAATTAATTTTAAAATGTCCAATTATAACACTTTAGATAATAAAATCAAAAGGATTAGCTACATTAAAATATATATATAAAAAAGGGAGTTTAATGTTTTCATTCCTCTAAAAATAACACTTTTGTCCAGCATTGCTGTTACATTATGGAGAGTAAAACAACCTTTTAAGGCAAGCGTTGTATTCATATTTTAAAAGTGATTATACAAGAAGACATTGAATAGCATAGTTATAACATGACAAAATGTAAAAAAGAAAAAAAAAAGTTTGAGATATTAACACTGTACAAAATGGGCTTAAGAGTTCAGATTATTCATTTAATTACACTTCAACAAGCCACATAAGATAATAAAATAACAAACACCCTATTTGGTGTAAAAATAGCACCATCAATTCGACTCCGATCATAATTAACATGCAATGTTTGACAGGAAAGCAAAATGAAGGCAGTTTTCTTCCTCTCCAGCCCATCTAATTAAAACGCCGCATAGGCTGAAGCTACAGCATCACAAAGGTTTGCTGTACGTCACATCTAGAAGTAGACATGTATCCCTAATGTGATATTAGTGCACTCAGTGTGCAGATTTAACACGCAGACATCATTCAGCACTTTTTCAGGTTAATGCTTCTGTGTGCTGCGTTATGTGCAAATGAGGCTACAGGGTTTAGGTAATGGTTGCCAGAAAGGCTGCAGTTTAGCGAGCGTAGCCTATAATCTTGCCATTATGGCAACAATAACTCTCGGATGCCTCTGCTCTCCACTTGCTGCTTAGTTATTAGTATTTATTTATGTGGAGAGGCTGATATTTCTGCTGGGATCCTGATGAACAGAGGTATGTACGGATCAATATTTAAGAGGATGGGAATCAAACCAGACAAGGGAATCTGTTTTGACTGCAGCAGCTGCTGCAATTTTTCATCTTGGAGGAGTAAAAGGATGAAAAATAGAATTTAAACCAGAAAATAAGGAAAAAAGCTCACAATGAGAAAATCTCTGATGACTTTATTGCTTAAATTTTTTAACTCTTGACTATTTTTCTCAGATATAAACAAGAAGCAGGAAAAATTATAGCAATTAAGCAGCTAATGTGCTATAAAAAAGCATTTGCTCCTCTGAAAGATTTATTCTGCTTTTAAATTTTTCATATTTAATTTCATTTTAATTTGATCTTTGTTTCACTAAGATCAAAGATCTGATTAACAAAAGAGAAATGTTAAAATAAAAAAATCTGACACAAAAATAAAAAAATATATACTTACATTATAACCTTAAATTATGCTTTTTGTACCTAAACCTTAAAAGCAATTTATATAAATCCAATGTGATGAAATTTAAAGTGTATTTGCCTCTTTGCAGAATTTTTCTGCTTTTTTTTGTCTTAATTTAATGCTTCAGATTAAACAAATATTGGATTTTATTTTTACCTTTATTTACACAGGTTGTCTAATTGAAATGCAAGATTTAATTTACAAGAGAGATCTGCTTTGATAAAAATGAAACAAACAAAAATAAATCATAAATATATCCAACTATTACAGATAATCCTAATTAATACAAAATTCAGTTTTTAAATTATGCTTTTTGAATCTAAACCATCCTGGCCTTGTTTAAAAAACATCATTTGAATTGAATTGAAATGATTTCTACAAATCTGGAAGAAATTTTCCACCAAAAAAAGCAAATTATCATTTAAAAACGTAATTTTGTGTTGACTGATTAACTGACTGGCGTCGTCACGGTTTTGTAAACATCTATTAGAGAGTTTGAACATATTATCTCCAAACCTCCCTGCCCCGCTCCAGGTCTCTGACTCCATTAGCTGGGAGCTAATGATGCTAGCATTACCCAATTTGTTTGTGCAGCATTAGGAGGCCATTATGCTCCAATCTGATCGCTTCTAATAAAACAGAAAACTGCAGCGGCGTTCACTCCTTCACAAATGATGTTGACTAACACCTGAACGCTGCCATTTTCAATCAGTTTCTGTCTATTTAGCCAGCAGAACCCAGGAAAACTGACCATGTAAATATGACTAAATAAAAGTATCAGCAGACTTCAAAAAGTAAGAATGGAATCAGGAATTTGTGAAACGAACTATCAGCACAACTGATGTATAAAACAGCTTATGGTCTAAACACAATTCATATAAAACTTATGAAACAATATTTTAGTAGTCAGGTTAAGAGGGACAAGAGCTGAACATTAACCCTCCTCTTAGTCTAAAGCTGCAACACAGCAAGCTGAGATAGACTTTTTTGCAGGATAAAGAAGAAACCCAAACCTCTGATCTGGTCTTGTCAGCCTGGGAGGACGGCGAGGTTGTAGGAGCAGCCGCTTCAGCTTTCTGCCGAAAGACAGAGAATCGGCTGTTAGACATGAAGACGAGAAAAAGAAAAAAAAAGACAGAACGTTTAGACGAGCATGGCAAAGGGCATTGTGAGAAGAGAAAAGTTGAGCAGAGAGAGCAGAGAGTTAATTAGGAGTAAAGGAGGATTTGCTTCTTGTACACAGCAGTGAGTCTTGAGTCCTAAAAGTTACGGAGGCTTTATTAGCCGCTGCTGACCTCTGGGAAAGACTGAGCATGGCTGGACCTTTGTTCTGGTTGTTTCACCAAGCAGCGGATTTCTGAAGTCATAACAGAGTTTTAAAGCAGAAAAAGGTTTTTTTAGATCAACGATTCTCAAACTTTTTTCATTTACCCGATTTAACAAACACTTTTAGACCAGAAATATTCCCCTGCAATAACACAGCATCTTAACATACAACCTGAAATGAGGTGTTAAAATGCAGTTAGTCAGCGTGGGGCGCAGCGCTGTTCACCTCTCAACCCTAACCCTCAACACCTAAAGTAAATTATTTTATTTTATGTTAAAAATGCAGTTAGTCAGCGTGGGGCGCAGCGCTGTTCACCTCTCAACCCTAACCCTCAACACCTAAAGTAAATTATTTTATTTTATGTTAAAAATGCAGTTAGTCAGCGTGGGGTGCAGCTCTGTTCATCTCGTCAACATCATATCGCATTCAGCACGGCCACAGAGATCTGCATGTCTGCAGCATGCTATGCATCATTATAATGTTCAAAAACATGTTTTGCAACTCGCTCTCAGAAACTAGTATTTTCAGGTTTTCTTTTTAGTGACCCCGTCTTGAGCCATTTACCCATTGTTATTTTTAAACACAATCGTTTGGTAAGTCAACTGTAGTGTTGCACTTTGAGCTCACGTCACAGCAAATAAGCATACGTTTACATGCAGTACCTCGCGGGCCACTAGGGGGTGCACACGGACCACAGTTTGCAAGGACACAGACGCAAATCGCACCCACGTTTTGGTCCTGCACAAAAATCAAGGATGATCTGGAAAAGTCGATTTTGGGTCAACTTGCCATGTTGTTATTGCACGGAGCCGTTCCTGAGGCACTGAAGATGAGTGACAAATACTTATTAAATATCTTCAGCAATACAGCCAAAAAAATTGGTCACTTGAAAGTGGCTTCAACCTGATCCACTGATGCTATAGGACTGATTGGGTCTGATGGAGGAAACCCACAAAATGGAAACATTCACACCGAGACTGGAATCTGAACTTCACTAAAAAAAAAAAATAAATAAAAAAGATGGTGGAAACAGATTAGATGTCCTGAGAAAAATCAATGAAGTAGGTCTCTTAGTCTTTGAAATTATTCATGCTGCTTCAAAAATTGGAAATTAAATCTGAAAGTTGCTTCATACCTGTAACTGTCTGTCTTTGTTAGAAATTAAGTATTGCCTCATGTTGACAATTGTTCTGTGTTTGATAAAAATGGAAAGCGATCAATAAAAACTCAGGTTGAGAAAGAGAAGAAAGAAGGAAAAGCAACCAGACGGCACGAGTTCCTCAAAACAAACACAGGAAAACCTCAAGGGTTTGTCCAAACAAAAATACAGAACATCTGGCGAGTTTAACAATTTATCCACCTATACTTGGTTTACTAATTTATAAGGGAGAATATTGTTAGAAATAAGTAATAATTAGTGTTTTAAGCAGTTCATAATCATTTAGACAGAAATAAATGCTATTCTCCTATAACCATATTGCATTTCAAGATGTTTTTACCTTACACGTTAATTTAGTTTTTTGTTTTTTTCTTATTTTTAGATGTCATGATGGTTTTAAAACGGTCTGAACTATTCCTGTGATCTGATAATGTCTATCTTATTGTTTCTGTATTGGATTTATACCCAGATGCAGAGTTGTGTCATTGCAACCAACAGGAAATTTTATCTGCAGTAGCCACAGTTCAACCCCAAGGGGGCAGCAGTGAGACTGTTTAGGCCAAATATTGCAAAATTAAACTAGTTTTTGACAGAAATGTAAAAATTTGAAAAGTAACATGAAGATAGTAACAACCCTAAGGTCCAAATTATACATTTTATCTTAAAAAATGTTAACTTGGGGTTTAGCTACTCTTTAAAGTGAAAGCATGTTGTAAACAAACGTACAGAAATCAGAACAAGGAGAACCGAGATCAGAAGGAATAAAAAAGAAAAGAAAAAAAAGATATTTGAACCTTAATAATGCTGATCAGAGCAGCCCACACTCAGGCTTACATTGACATTATGGTGCAAAACGTCGTCCTTCTGGTCCAATGTCAGGCAGCAAAGCTCACAATGTGGCTCTGCACATACAGAGGCAGATGAATAAAGGATAAGGAGGAATAACTAAAGACTTTAGGGAGAGACGGAAAGAACAAAGTAAGGAAAGGTTCATTTTCATTTCTCCATTTGCATGCACGGCACTTTCATGTTCAGGACACTCTGGAGACTTCAAACCAAGTAAGTGAAAAGCGCTGCTAATGCTTTCAGCCGCCTCGTGCCCACAAAATCCGTCATAAAAGCAGGTGAGCAACAAGAAATGAAAGCCCTACCATCATTACTGCCATTCTCAATCTGTCGCCGCGACCCGCACCGATCCACTCCCATCAGCCGCTTCGGCGCAGAACTTCCTGCAGCTCTTCTGCTGACAGTTAACAGATTTAACTTCTGATGCAACCGTGCCCTTGTCTGCATCTTGCTCCTATTTATGTTTTACCGTCTGGGTGTTTGCTCCATTTCTCGATGCATCGCGGATTCCCGGGAGATTTTCGCCTCGTCTAGCTTAAGCTTCTTCTCAACTGTGCGTTTCAAAAATGTGCAGAGAGTTTTAAGGTCAAAAGGATGGAAAAACAGAACAGAGCCGTGTAAAAAGCAGAGAATTTCATAGTGATTTCAAGGTGAGCGGTGATTTTGATACAAATACAAGAGAATTTTTATCAAGACAAAACTGGAAGATATTTTTCTGCTCTTCAAATAATCAGTTTAATCATTTTTACAAAAAACCTGGGCAAAATTAATACACCATTTTGTTTGTATTGCGAGCAATGATAATCTTACTAATACTGTTTGCCTTGACCTTTAACCCCAGATGAAAACAAGACAAATACTTAATAAAATTAATTTGGAAAAACTAAAACTACAGTTAAAAGTAGATCAAATTCGAAATGGTTTGTGTCCAGGATGTGTGCGGTCCGTTAAATTTCCAATTCATGCAACGTTTCGTTCTTTCGTCTGAAACAAATTAACACAAAAAGTGAAGATTCAATCAGATATTAGACAGTAAAGCAACGAAACAAACCAGTGCAACCTCCCCAAGACTTCAATCTTCGCTTTTATTAGAAATGTTTTCCCGTTTCAGTGTTAAATGTTCTTAAGGAACTAAAAAATTTTTATCTTTAAGATGGTACACTCACATTAAAAAGCCATTTGTACCATTTTTTAAAAAGCCAGTTGAAAACAGTCTCAAAATAGCAATATATATATATACATATATATATATA
>NW_006799981.1:62307-67231 GCF_000485575.1 Poecilia formosa | reverse complement strand
TTTTATTTGTTGTTGTTTTGGATATTTAAAATATCTTCCAGTTCCAGTGTTTAACGTTCTTTAAAAAAAAATCTAAGTTTATTAAGCGTTCACAGGACAAACTTCCATCATTATCCCATTACTTGAAAACGATCTTATCGTTTCTTGTAATAATTACTGGGACAATTTATTGTCCATCAAAATTTGTTATCATTTCTATTGAGTTTGACATTTTTAGCAATAACTGATGTCTTATAAGCTATAACAAATGACTGAATGTTTTGAATCAGGAGCCTCTTTACTTTCTCCTGCTGCAGATTAAAAAAGAAACACCTTTTGGCCTCTAATGCTAAAACCAGAAACATTTCCAAAAATAGGTGATCCAGCAAACATCAGTCCTCCTCCTCTCTAAAGGCCCTAAGGCAGAAAACTAATGCTGACTACCGAGGGCAGGACACAGAAACGTTTTCATCTTTCTCCATTTACATCCGTCTCCCTTATCAACTGTAAAGGCATCAAACGCTCTCGCTGCATGTGGTGCTGAATTCACAACATTTTCCACTCTCTTCTCTGGCTCTGTTGGGGTCTTTTCGGGTTTTACCCCGCTCCCCGTTTATGTTTCCTCCTCCTATTTTTTGGACTTCAGAGCTGCAGGAGATGTGAGGCCGGCTGTAGACATGCAAAGACAGGGCGTTGAAGACGATAAAGAGGAAGAAGCTGGAGGGTGAAGAGAGACGAGAAGAAGAGCAGAGAACAAGACGACTGTTGAGTTGAACAGAGACGGAATAGATTTTAGGAGGACTATAAGTAAAGTAGGGAAAGAGTTTACAGGTATTGACCATTTTCACGTGACGTCACGCTCTTCAGGACTCCGCCCACTCCGCCATGCCGAATGTAAAAACAACTAATTCACTCCAATGCAGCCAGTCTTGGCTTTCATCTTAATCTTTCAAGTGTTAGAAATTTTTCTTCAGTCACTTCAAGTATTTGAATATTTCAAACTGTCAATGTTTTCCTCCAGGGATAGCTGGAGGAACATCTGTAACATAAAATCGCTTTTATTTAGTTGATTTCACTTTAAAATTGGTCACAGTATGCTGCGCAGTCGGCTGCACAAACAGGCAGGGATGCAAACCAAACGTATAATTTTATTTTATAACTTTTAATGAGGAAAGATGCCATGGCGATGGATAACAGCCGTCAATCATAATGACTGTCAGTCCGGAGCTAGCTGGTTCCAACTTTTGTAAAAACCACCGTCTGAGTCCCAACCAGGTGTGTTAAATTCACAGACAAATTAGCTCGACTCGTACAAGTAGAAACCACGAATAAACTGGTTTAAACAATTTCAGTCGCTCTGTTCAATACTCCCGTCCCTCACTTCCAGCTAACAGTCTCTTAAATTCTGCAGCACATCTACATGTTAAGGTTGTAAAAGTCAAGCTAGCATAGCTTACCAACTTCCCTCTTCCTCACCATTTTTTTTATTAAAACTTTTCACTGACCTGTGGGATGCGATACCCTTGGACCTTATCTTTTCATAATGTTGACAATTACTATCAAAGCACTTTTTCTTTAATATATCAGGCGTACATTTCAGATTTAGCGCATTATGGTGACAACTTGAAAGCTAAAACCAATGGTGGTCATTGTCGGTGAGCTGGAGGGCATGACGCCACATTGCAACTTGTCTATAAATCTAAAAAAGGCGCCTCCTCAAATAACCTCGGTGATAACAGAAATAGTATATAAGCACTGATATAAAAGGCAGAAAAACTCAGAAGTACTCTGAGAAAAAAACTCTCTTGCTGCCGGTCCTTTAATGTCCGCCGATGTCAGAGGATTGGCAGTTAACAAGGTCGCCACGGCCGAGGCCGTGGACACAGCAGGCGGGACAGTTCAATGACTAACGCAGACAAATAAGGTTGAAAATAAGCAAAGTCCCCCCTGAGGCAACTCCGCTGCTCTCTTGTGACATTTTTAGGCCAATCAGTGGAGTCATCACAGAGGGTTGGCAAGATGCACTCTGAAACAAGACGCACACACACACACAGCTACTAATTCACCCTTGACACAACAATGAAACGACGCTGCAGGAGCAGGGAAATGGAGAGCATGCACTCATGTACTTCGGCATGAATAAAGTCCTCCGAGCTTCTATTATCTGCTTTCCCGTGACTCATCTGAAAACAGAGCCGCCGAAGCATGAAGCAAACGCGCACAAAATATCTAGAATCATTCATTTCAACAAAAAACAAACTTGTTCTGCACAAAAGTTTTGAAATTAAATGTACAGGAAAGTCTGACTCATTTTTCTGAGGATGACCATGTTTGGTAATAATCACATGACCCAGAGATCCAATCAGAACGCGACATTAAAATCTCCACTTCAATGGTTCTCATATGTATAGTCTGTATTTAGACGATGTAAATATAAAGCTTTATTTTGTCAAACAGCTACACAAGATTTCTGTCTCCTCCGCACAGCATTTGTGTCCTCCGAGATGTAATCATAATCATTTGGGTTAATAATGGAATCTTTTTTATTTGAAATTAATTTTCAATAAATTTTGAAAATCTGTACATTTGAAAAACATTAAAATTTCTTTGAACATAAAGTTTTCCTTCACTTAGGAACTTGCAAAGTTACAACAAAACAATAATTATTTACTCTTTATTTAGCCCAGAATCAACATTAGCAAGCTCAACAGAGCAAAAAGGACAATAGAAATATGGTAATTTTAGTGCAGCCATTAAATTAAATAAATAAATTATTTACCTCCAGACCTGAACATAAGAGGATTAGCCAAGGGTCATGCACAAAGGTTGTAGGTAATCGCTTATAATAATAATAAAAGGGGTTTCGAAAGCCGCTAAAAATGCAGCCAAATGGCTAAATTGTCAATTGTGGCCAGAAAATGGAGTCTTTTCAAAATAAGAGCATACTAGACAAGCTAATTTGCCAAAAAAAGAAAAAATTCTGAAACTGCAAAAAGATAAATGTCATACATGGATTTCGTTTTTAACACTAAAATTGATTAATTTCAAAGCCTTAGCACACACATACAGTGGACTGCTGTCTGAGAGTTTCACTTTTACAACTAAATTACAGAAATTAATTGACTTTCATTACATTTTATTGCACGTTTTTAGAAGTTAAAACATACTATTTCCCTGACTGTTCAGAAAAATATCAATCAGCAGCACTTTACGACAATTCATGGGCAACTTACTAGTGGCATTGTAGTTTCTGTTTTGACTGATAAAACAGTACAATAAATCAGAATAAATTTAAAGTGCAACTAAACTATAAATTTAAAGCCCCCCCCCATCCCCCCCTTATGTCTCTAGGCTCCGCCCACTTGCCCCTCTGTCTCTAGGCTCCGCCCACTTCGGTGGAATTTTTCAAAACTTGTCAAGTTAAATCACAACTTTTACTTTACCGTTATAAAACGAGACAGCCTGAGTCATTATTCGGTTCCCAACTCAAACTGCAGCTCAGAGTTACCATCGTCCGCCCTCTCCTCTCCCTTCACCATCTGTGTGAAACTACTTAAAGTGATAATGAGTTGTTTTTAATAATCAATTTGCATATAAAAGCGAAGACGCGCGTGTGGGCAACCAAAACACATCCCAGATCACAGTCTGGCTGCTGGCGACGCCTCAGAGAAACACAGAAGAAGAGAGAGAGAGATTTCTCTGATGGTTTTCATCAGTTTCACAGCCTTTGCTGAGTTCAATTTAAAGTGTTTCCAGATTTTTTTCCGTTTGTCTTCTGGCTCCTAGCAGATGCAAATTGAAAATATCGGAGCAGAAAATATAATGCAACTCCATTACAAGGTAAAGTGTTGGGTAACATAGAGACACAAAGGATTAAAAAATAAGATTTTAGATATATTTTGAGCTGAACATAATAAATAAAACATTTATTTTCCTCTCATTATGCCATGTTTGGTGGATTTGACCTACCTTAAAGTAAAAAAGCTGACTCCTGATTATTGTGTCTTAAAATCCTGTAGGTAATCCCACAGAATGGTGCAGCCACCACCATGTTTCACTGTTGCTTCGATGCCGTTTGGTGTTGATGATTGGCCAAAAATACAAATACAGCTAAAAAAACATGAAAAAGTTCAACATTTTCTGTCACTCACTTTAGAAACTAAAGCTCATATTTTGTATAAATTAATTACACATAAGACAGACTGGCGACCTGTCCAGGATGTACCCCGCCTCTCGCCCGGAACGTTAGCTGGAGATAGGCACCAGCACCCCTCCCGACCCCACTGAGGGACAAGGGTGTTCAGAAAATGGATGGATGGATGGATGGATAATTACACATAAAGTGAAATGTTTCAAATCTTTATTTCATGTCATTTTAATTATGTTTTCAATGTTTTCCTGAGTAGTTTTGGTCTCATCTTTACATCAGTTTTTGAGAAATATTCCAAATATGGACGCCTGTCTATTTTCCAATATTTCATACCCTTCTCCTGGCTGATACCTTCGTGAAAGAAGACACTTTGTAAAATGTCTGCAAACTATGACTTGGCAAAATGATCAACATTGCTGAACTCAACAACACTCAAGTTGCTTCAACAAAAATATTAAAATAACGGTTTGCAAACTATTCCAAGTTGCTGTTTGCCATTTTTTACAGTTTTCCTATTGAACAGAATGTGTTAAATTAAAGTTGTCTAGTCTCTACCTTCCTTCACAGATAGAGACTCTGAGTCTAAACACACAGAATTAGGAAGTCACTCTAAAAAGACTAAAGACAATTTCAAGGGTCATCATTAACTGGGTTTGTAAAGTCTTGGCATCAGTTCTGTTTGTGCAGTAATCAGGCTTGAAAGAGTTTTCACTGCCTTTAAGACCTCTTAAGACCAACCTGTCGGTGCCGACAGGATTCCGCATGTGTAATTCCCATTACCGTAATTTATGAACA
>NW_006799981.1:53604-62297 GCF_000485575.1 Poecilia formosa | reverse complement strand
CCGACGTCAGAACTGAATGCAGCGGTGGCTGCAATGCAAGAAAGGCTAACGGAGGCTGAAACACGCATTTCCCGCTTGGAGGACACTTCGGAGCGGCTGCACACCGCAGTTGGTGAGAGAAGCAAGCTAACGGAAGCCATGCTGGACCGCATGCAAGTTCTTGAAAATCACAGTAAGAGGAATAATGTGAGAGTTATTGGGTTGAAAGAGACTATCGGTATTGATGGGACACTTTTGAGCTGTGTTTGGAAGATGTTAACCGAGGGTCTTGGAGTTCGTGATGACGCCGAGTTCGAGATTGAACGAGCCCACCGGGTCTTCGCACCGTTACCCGACCCGAACCGAGCCCCGAGACCGGTTCTTATTCGATTCCTGAGGCAATCAGCGAGGGATAAAGTGATTATGGCAGCTAAGGAGAAGCGCGGGTTTGAGTGGCAAGGATGCAGGTTATCAGTGTTTCCAGATATGACTAAAGAACTGGCGGAGAAGAGGAAGGCTTTCACCGCAGTGAAAAAGAAGTTGCAAGAGCGCAACGCTAAATACACCCTGGCGTTTCCAGCCACGCTGCGCGTGAGGTGGAAGGGTAAAAACATAAGTTTCAGCTCGGCGAAAGCAGCAGAGAAGTTTTTCAATGAGGAGAGCCAGGAGGAGAACGAGCAGGGGGAGGACACCCCAAATTCAACTGACTGATGTAATTCCAGGAGCCCCATAGAAGATGTTGTGTCTGACTGTTGGGAGGCGGACCTCGCCACCTGTCATCATGAACAGAGAGAAGCAGAGTCCACGGACCTGATAAGGTTTTTTCTCTTAGTTATTCTTAGTTATTCTTTCTTTTTCTTTTTCAGCTGCAGTAGACAGCAGCAATAGAGTAGGTTTTAAGGGTTTTTGTTTTTGTTTGTTTTTTTTAATGTTGTTTCTATCCGTTTACATGACGGGAATGTTTATTGCCCATGTAAATTGTTTTCATTTTGGCTGGGTGCACCCACAGAGTAGGTTGGGGATCAGGGGACCGGGGTATAGATATACCAGTTCAGAGTGCTTTGTTACAGGTTTAAAACGTGTATCAATCTATAATCTGCAATGACTGGGAAGTATATAAAATTCACATCTTGGAATATTAATGGATGCAAAAATCCAGCCAAAAGGCGCAAAATATTGGCTTATTTAAAGACNATTTAGAGGCTTGTTTTAAGTAAATAATTACTTAATATTGAGGAGGAAGCACTTGTTCTGAATGAAGATTATTTCACTTATAACAAAGGTGTCAAACTCATTTTCATTTTGAGCCAAATCAAGATCATAAAGGCTCTTAAAGGGCCGGTTGTGCCAGAACGTATTGATAAAACTTGTTAAACTGTTAAAATATCAATGAATTCTTAAAATTAAATATTATTGAATATATTTTCACTCCCTCCAGGATTTAGTGATACCTTTTGTGATTTTTTTTTGCAATAAAAATCAAAGTATTCGTGATACTAATTTGTGATACTAATTTTGAAATATTTGTGCTTATTTATGACGGTTAATGTGACTTTTTATAACCTGCTGTATAGATGACAAACTATAATCTGACAACAGTTAAAGCAGAGGCAGCTGTTTAGTACAAGTAAAGTTTTTGACAATTTTTGAGAAAAATCTGCAATAAACAGCCAACTATATATTAGCGCTAAAAAGTGTGTAGATTTGTTGATTTTGTGTGAATTTCCATGATAATTCTCCAGAAATTGGAGGGACTGATTGACATAATTTAGCAGTAAACAGATTAAAACTGAATTAATTTGATTGATTACATAATATTTAAGCACATTTAGCGTTTAGTCTTGAATCTAGAGGGCCACATAAGAAGCTATGGCGGGCCAGATTTGGCCCATGGGCCTTGAGTTTGACACATGTGACTTATAACAACACTATTTTACAAGTTAATTTGGAACAAGCAGTTTTTCATTGTTTAAAAGGAATTATTTACTTAAAACAAGTGCATGTAAATTGCTGAAAAGTTACTTTTAAGTTAGTTTGTCTTATTCCAAGTGTACTAAGCTATTTGGAATAGAAACTAGACAAAAACTCTGAGTAAAACTTTGTGTTTTTGCAGTGGAGCCAAAAGAAGCAAAACATCTCAGTCATTCGCAATCTAATTTTAAAGTTTCAAGAAGTTTTGAATGATTAATAATTACAAATATGTCATAATTTTGAGCTTGCTTTGAAAAAATACGTGGAAGTCGATTTCAGCTCAGTGAGGTGGGAGATTTTGAACAAAGGAGGAGATAGAAAAGCTAAAGGGAAGGAAAAAGTTGTCATTTTACATAAGGATGATTTCTGTCCCCTGCCTATTTGGGCCTCTAACAGCCCCACAGCTACCAGTGCAGCCCAGATTACATAAAGCAGCCTCCAACCACTGCAGCTGTAACAATAACATGCAGTGACTGAAAATGGAAAATACAACACGTGCTGGTGATACTCACTGAGGCTGCAGCCAAGGCCTCCTGGTCGTAGTACTTCTTCCTCTCGTATTTGTCCCGGATGAAAACTTCCACGGCTCTAAAGCTTGGAATTAAGGACTGGAACGGAAAACAAGTCAACCGCAATGCAAAAACACAAAATCTTACCAAACATTTCTGATGATAAAACTCCTCAGTTTGGTGCTTTGGTCTCAACTAGACAACTTAGTTTACAGAGACTTTAAAATTCATTTTTTTGTCTTTTCTGTTTATTTAAAATGTCTTCCAGTTCCAGGGTTAAATGTGCATAAGAAATAAAATTTAATCAATTATGAGAATGAGTTCTTGCATTATACTTGAAAATGGTCTCAAAACCACATCATCGTTTATTGCAATAACTTATAGGACAATTTATCGTCTTATTGACTTAAAACAAACTCCTATATCCTGCTGAAAAGTTACTTGTAAGTTAGTTTTGTCTTATTTCAAGTGCAGTAAGATATTTGCACTAGAAACTAAAAACACACAGTTTCAGGAAGTGTTAACAATATGATCTCATCTCAAACTTCATCTTTTCACAAAGATTTAGGTGCCAAACTGAGTTAATAAGAATTTATAACATTCTGATTAACTTCAGATGGTTACACACAGATCTAATGATTTGTTTGAGCCATTTATTTCAAGATTGAGAGATTTAAGCTCTTCTTGGAAATGGTAAATTAATTTATAGTTGTTGGTTTCCCCCTATGCTCTCTGCTACACTGTACCTATTGGTTGTGTATACGCTGCTCTTACCCAAACCCTTTCTATCTGCTGCGCTGCAGCTGGTTCACCACAATATAGCCCGTCTTGAATATTATTGCTAGTCAGTTAGCATAACCACCATTGACGGTAGCTAAAAGGCTTTCCTGAAACTGTAAGTTGTTTCTCCACCATTAGCACGTAGAACAGTCATACATAAGCATGATTGACAGCGCTTCAACCCTCCTCCTGACTGATTAGTTGGTTTTGTTAGCCCAGGTAGGAGGTGGGGGAGATTTTTTAAATCAGATTATTTGTATCATAACTTACTGTCACAACATGGTGACAGTTTTAAAAACATATGTAAAAAAACATATTTTTCTCATAAAAGTTACATACCACAGCTTTTAAACACATGTCGTTTCAAAAATAACATGTTAAAGTGACCAACTTGATCAAGGTTTATAGAGATTTGGTTATAAAACAGTTCCTACAACTGCGACTGTAAACTATATTTCACATACAAATCTGGGCACAAACTCTGAGGCTCCCACTATATCCCAACCCACAGCATCACAACACAAGCATTAATCCCAGACCTCTTATCTCCCCATTTCAGCAGCAATGCTTCTGTCAGATCAGTAACGGACCTCAAAAGATTGAGGAGCGATGACCACCCACACGGGTGGAGCTAAGCGATAGGATGGAGGAGGCCTGCATCTCAAACGCAGCCTTTATTTATCACAGTGGAGTGGAAACAGTAGAGCAGATCGGACGCAATCCACCGTGGCTCTCAGGATAGAAAGAGAGAAATGACAGCATCGTTACGCGAGACGGCAGGGAAGCGTCCGATTAGGTCGGACGCCGCAACAAAACCAGATTTAGGAACAAATATATAAAAAGAAACCACTGACAAAGTATTGCACATATAACCAAACTGAAAAACAACAAAAAAATATGATTTATTAAAGTGCCCATATATTAGTTTTAAGCTAAAATACAAAAGTCATGGAGAGGAAGTCCAGCTTCTCTGCTTCTATAGAAGTGAATAGAGGAATATAATAGAGAAGAAAAAAGTTGATATATTTTTCTACTTCATTTGGATAATTTGTGAGGTTTATGCTGCAGTATGGATTTTTATTTTTTTTTTAAATTCTTACATATATTTTTTTAAACTGTCACCATGTTGTGTTATGATACAGATAATCTGATTTAAGAAATCTCCTCCATCTACTAATGAGCTATTATTGCCATCTAAAGAAATGTGGCGCTCCTGATCAAAAACAACCAATCAGAGCCAGGAGGAGGGTCTTGGCGCCGTCAATCATGCTCGTGTACAGCTGTTGTATGTGGTAACTGTTGAGAAACAACTTACAGTTTCTGGTAAGCCTTTTAACCGCCATCATTGGTGGTTATGCTAACTAGCTTTAGCTTTCAGGACAGCCTATTTTGTGTATGTGTAGCATGTACACACCCATTATTGACAGCACTAAAGAAGACAGAGGAGCTCGATTTTTTCAGATTATCTCATACTGTACTGTCATGACATATTAGTAGTTGCAACAAATATGTGAAAAACATTAATTTTAAAATGTATGGATTGCAGCTTTAATTCATACCATTAAAAATTAAACAAAATGAATGTGAACGAAGATGGAACCTTAGAAGATAAAATAAGTGCTAAAAAATGTTTGTGTTTATATAAAAGCCGAATCAAAAATGAATTCAAGTGTTTTTCTCTTCTTTTTTTGTTTACTTTTTTCTAGTATCAAAACATTTTTTAAGTGTCAAATTCTTCAGTTTTATTTTTTAATATCACATTTTTTGGTTTATATTTTTTCAGTTTATTGGTTTTTCTTTCAATTTTTTTCAGTTTCAAATCTTTTTTATTCCATATCAATTTTTTTTTTGGTATCAATTTTTTTAAGTCTTATCTCTTTTCAGTTTTTTTTTTCATATTGTACTGTCACAACATAGTGGCAGTTGTAACAAATGTGTGAAAATTTTTAAATGTACGCACTGCAGCTTTAATTCAAACTTTTACAAACTGAACTGGAAGATGAGACCTTAAAAGATAATAGATGAAGTACTAAAAAATGTGCAGAAAAATGTTTTTGAGTGTATATAAAAGCCAAATCAAAAATATTCAAGTGTTTTTTTTTTTTTTATTTGTTTTATTTATTGTTTTTTGGGGGAGGGAGGTTAGCTTGGATATATAAAATATCTTCAAGTTCCAGTATTTAATGTTCTTTACTAAATTAAAGTTTATTGATCTGTGAGGGAGAAAATTTGAATTATCATTATTTATTGCAATAATTACTGGGACAATTTATCGTCCAGCAAAATGTGTTATTGTGAAAGGCTTTCAGGATACAGAACCATGCAAACACTTCTACTGAGGAACAATTTAGAGCCATAAATTAACCGATTCCTGTGGGAGGAAACCAGAGTACCCAGAGAGGACTGACACACGCACTGGGAGAAAACACAAACTCCCAGCAGAAAAACCTCCGAATGAGATTTAAACACACACATACACACACACACAGCGAGGCGGTTGCTCTGCTAATCCCAGGTCCGTTATCTGCAGCTCTCAGCCAGCGCCGCTGCTGTCAGAACAACTAATGAACTTCAAAAGAATGAAGAACGATGACCACCCGCGCAAATGGGCCCTGCCAGATCCCAGATACTGCATTAGAGCCACGTTTCACACACAGATTATTTATTTCAGCCTACTGGACTAAAACATGAACATATCCAGTTACTGTCATGTCTGGTATCACAGAAAAGGGGGGAAACTGAAAGCTGCTGCAGACACAGCTGGAGGAGACCTGAGGAAAATAAGTGGAATGATAGCGATGTGGCGAGGCTGTTATTTAGTAATGGAAATGCTTAACAAGAAAAATACAAAGCGTCTGACTGTGTTATTTCAGAGTCAGAGCAGCTCTCAGCAGGAGTGGCTTCACCTCCTCAGTAAAAAACTGAAGCATTAAATATTTCAACCACCTCCAGCTGAGATTCAGGGTCTTCCAGTTCACTGGACTCAAATGGAGATAAACGTTCCTTTCTTGTTTCTGAAAATTACAAAATGTGGGATAGAAAATAGTAATTAGGGTCCATAGAAAGTATAGAAGCAGCAATCCGGTATCATCTGGATCGGTACCAATACTGAAAAATAATCAGGTGGGATTGATAATATGTCCCATCAATAAGGACGGATCTATTCAGTTTAACTCTATGTTGTGCCCAAATAAATATTTTATGAATAAAAATTAAACTGAGAATAATTTTGAAATCTACTTTTCAGAATCAATGATTTTTTTGTTTTGTTATAATTTCAGATTTTCAAATTCAAAATTTTGGCCCTTATTTATTTTTTGTTTTGATTCTATTCTTGGGTTAAATTTTTTTCAGTTTTAATTTTTTTAGATTCAAATTTTTTCCAGTTTCAACTTTTTAATTCCGTTTCAATTGTTTTATTTATTTTTTCTTCAATTTTTTTTAGTATCATTTTTTTATTCCGTTTTAAAATTTCAACTCTTTCAGCTTCATATTTTTGGTATCAAATTTTTTCAGTTTCATTTTTTTTAGTTTCATTTATTTTTTCAACTCTTTTCAGTTAAATTTTTTAGAATAATTTTTGTTAGTTTGTATTTCTTTTAGCTTATATTTTTTTCAGTTTTAAATCTTTTATATTCTGCATCAATTTTCTTTTAGTATCAAATTTTTTTAGTTTTTATTTTAAGTTTTCTCAGTTTCATTTTTTTTAGTAATTTTTTAAAAATTTTTATTTAGTTTTAGTTTTGTTTAGTTTTTTCAGTTTCAATTATTTTTCTTTTGATCAAACTTTTTTGGTCCCAATTTAGCTCCATAAAGATTCACACAAATCATTCTTAAATTGTTAAAAATAATATTATTAAAAAGCTAGCTGTTGAAACCCAGCCATGTGATTTCATGATGGGATCTGTGAATAACCAGTATGAGAACAAAGAGGGAGGATACTGGTCTGTCTGTGGCCTCCTGAAGCTCTCTGGTAGGTGGGCTTCATACAGCTGGCGGGCTCTGGTGTTCCCCATGTCCACCATGCTCTGCAAAAACAGTGAAAAAATAAACACTTAAACAGAAGAAGCGACATCAGAAATGATGGCGACTGGTGAACGAATCATCCCAGCGCACAGCAGGTTCTTTCACGCATCACATTTGCATTCAGCTCATTTTGCCCGCCGACTCCTTTGCATGCGTGCGCGCACACCGTGAAAGGACACACTGGCTGTATGCAACAAGGCCAAATTAAGAGGAGGGTGATGGATGGGGTGAAGATAGGAGAAAACAGAGTCGGAATAATCAGGCATCCAGAATTAATTAGTCACTGAATACAGTGATTAACATTCTAAGTGAGACGCTCCTCCACTCACACACAGCTGACGGAGAGGCGAATCCAGCTACTTTAACACACACACACACCAAACAGCTGAATCTATTAACAACTGAATGATTTAAAAACGACTGGAAGGTTTGTATACGTCTGATAACACAGGATAGACTGAGGAAAGTAAACAAAACACTAAGCTAATCACAAGAGGCTAACAATATATCCATGTGTTTACATACGAGTTCCTATGACAACCAGGAAGATGGATGGATGAGGGCACACTAATATCCATCTATCTATATATATATATATATATATACATATATAAAATACGGTTTAGACTGCAGCAGACATTCTTTCTTCTTTGATTCTTTCTTCCTTGCAGTGGTGAATAATTCCTCTGGTTTTAGATCTGAATCATCTTTGCTGCTTCAATAAAAGATTTTCTTTTGGGCTTAAAGGCAAACGACTCGAGTCGTTTTCAAACGACATAAATCCTTTTTTCTTCCAACGTCTTTCATTAAATCCCCATCTTTCTTCTTTATTTTCAGAAATAAAAACTCCACACGTCTAACCCAGCAAATGAGTGAATGAGACAGAAAAGGTGCGTCTACTTCAAGCAAAGATATTGATCATTTATGGCTCACATTGTGGTTCAGATACCTGGATCTGCTCAGGTGTCCACTGGTCCAGGTTGACGGATTTGACCCTGGAGATGTGGACCCCCAGGTTACGGTGGATGCCGGCGCAGCGGATGCACATGAACACCCCGAGGTTCCATGACGCCCATCGAGGCCCTTTAACCGGAAGAGGAAGAAGAACACTTTCACTTTAAAAGCTCAAATGTAACACATTCCAGGATTATAATTAGGCCCGTCGCAATAAGAAATAAATCAATTAATCGTAAGATAAATTAAAACAAACTCAATCATTTCCATTTGGATGATTTGTTGTTTTTCTCTTTCTACTGGATGACTAAAGTCTTCAGTCTGGTGTTTTGGTCTCAACTATCCATTTTTTTAAAGAACAATTTTGTTTGCAGAGACTCCATAATTTATTTTATTCGCTATCTATGTTGTTTTGTTTATTTATTATTGACATTTAAAATGTCTTCTTGAGATTTTACATTAAAATATAAACTG
>NW_006799981.1:0-53594 GCF_000485575.1 Poecilia formosa | reverse complement strand
GCACTGGGAGAAAACACAAACTCCCAGCAGAAAAACCTCCGAATGAGATTTAAACACACACATACACACACACACAGCGAGGCGGTTGCTCTGCTAATCCCAGGTCCGTTATCTGCAGCTCTCAGCCAGCGCCGCTGCTGTCAGAACAACTAATGAACTTCAAAAGAATGAAGAACGATGACCACCCGCGCAAATGGGCCCTGCCAGATCCCAGATACTGCATTAGAGCCACGTTTCACACACAGATTATTTATTTCAGCCTACTGGACTAAAACATGAACATATCCAGTTACTGTCATGTCTGGTATCACAGAAAAGGGGGGAAACTGAAAGCTGCTGCAGACACAGCTGGAGGAGACCTGAGGAAAATAAGTGGAATGATAGCGATGTGGCGAGGCTGTTATTTAGTAATGGAAATGCTTAACAAGAAAAATACAAAGCGTCTGACTGTGTTATTTCAGAGTCAGAGCAGCTCTCAGCAGGAGTGGCTTCACCTCCTCAGTAAAAAACTGAAGCATTAAATATTTCAACCACCTCCAGCTGAGATTCAGGGTCTTCCAGTTCACTGGACTCAAATGGAGATAAACGTTCCTTTCTTGTTTCTGAAAATTACAAAATGTGGGATAGAAAATAGTAATTAGGGTCCATAGAAAGTATAGAAGCAGCAATCCGGTATCATCTGGATCGGTACCAATACTGAAAAATAATCAGGTGGGATTGATAATATGTCCCATCAATAAGGACGGATCTATTCAGTTTAACTCTATGTTGTGCCCAAATAAATATTTTATGAATAAAAATTAAACTGAGAATAATTTTGAAATCTACTTTTCAGAATCAATGATTTTTTTGTTTTGTTATAATTTCAGATTTTCAAATTCAAAATTTTGGCCCTTATTTATTTTTTGTTTTGATTCTATTCTTGGGTTAAATTTTTTTCAGTTTTAATTTTTTTAGATTCAATTTTTTTCCAGTTTCAATTTTTTTCCAGTTTCAAATCTTTTTTATTTCATATAATTTTTTGTATCAAAAAAATTTTACTTTTCAACTTTTTTCTGGTTAGTTTTATAATATCAGATTTTCTGTTAATTGTTTTGTTAAATTCTTTCAGTTTTAAATCTTAAATTTTCAGTTAGATTTTTTTTTGTTTCAATTTTTTTCCAGTTTCAACTTTTTAATTCCGTTTCAATTATTTTATTTTTTTTTTTCTTCAATTTTTTTTAGTATCATTTTTTTATTCCGTTTTAAAATTTCAACTCTTTCAGCTTCATATTTTTGGTATCAAATTTTTTCAGTTTCATTTTTTTTAGTTTCATTTATTTTTTCAACTCTTTTCAGTTAAATTTTTTAGAATAATTTTTGTTAGTTTGTATTTCTTTTAGCTTATATTTTTTTCAGTTTTAAATCTTTTATATTCTGCATCAATTTTCTTTTAGTATCAATTTTTTTTAGTTTTTATTTTAAGTTTTCTCAGTTTCATTTTTTTTAGTAATTTTTTAAAAATTTTTATTTAGTTTTAGTTTTGTTTAGTTTTTTCAGTTTCAATTATTTTTCTTTTGATCAAACTTTTTTGGTCCCAATTTAGCTCCATAAAGATTCACACAAATCATTCTTAAATTGTTAAAAATAATATTATTAAAAAGCTAGCTTCCTGTTAGCTGTTGAAACCTAGCCATGTGATTTCATGATGGGATCTGTGAATAACCAGTATGAGAACAAAGAGGGAGGATACTGGTCTGTCTGTGGCCTCCTGAAGCTCTCTGGTAGGTGGGCTTCATACAGCTGGCGGGCTCTGGTGTTCCCCATGTCCACCATGCTCTGCAAAAACAGTGAAAAAATAAACACTTAAACAGAAGAAGCGACATCAGAAATGATGGCGATTAGTGAACGAATCATCCCAGCGCACAGCAGGTTCTTTCACGCATCACATTTGCATTCAGCTCATTTTGCCCGCCGACTCCTTTGCATGCGTGCGCGCACACCGTGAAAGGACACACTGGCTGTATGCAACAAGGCCAAATTAAGAGGAGGGTGATGGATGGGGTGAAGATAGGAGAAAACAGAGTCGGAATAATCAGGCATCCAGAATTAATTAGTCACTGAATACAGTGATTAACATTCTAAGTGAGACGCTCCTCCACTCACACACAGCTGACGGAGAGGCGAATCCAGCTACTTTAACACACACACACACCAAACAGCTGAATCTATTAACAACTGAATGATTTAAAAACGACTGGAAGGTTCGTATACGTCTGATAACACAGGATGGACTGAGGAAAGTAAACAAAACACTAAGCTAATCACAAGAGGCTAACAATATATCCATGTGTTTACATACGAGTTCCTATGACAACCAGGAAGATGGATGGATGAGGGCACACTAATATCCATCTATCTATATATATATATATATATATACATATATAAAATACGGTTTAGACTGCAGCAGACATTCTTTCTTCCTTGATTCTTTCTTCCTTGCAGTGGTGAATAATTCCTCTGGTTTTAGATCTGAATCATCTTTGCTGCTTCAATAAAAGATTTTCTTTTGGGCTTAAAGGCAAACGACTCGAGTCGTTTTCAAACGACATAAATCCTTTTTTCTTCCAACGTCTTTCATTAAATCCCCATCTTTCTTCTTTATTTTCAGAAATAAAAACTCCACACGTCTAACCCAGCAAATGAGTGAATGAGACAGAAAAGGTGCGTCTACTTCAAGCAAAGATATTGATCATTTATGGCTCACATTGTGGTTCAGATACCTGGATCTGCTCAGGTGTCCACTGGTCCAGGTTGACAGATTTGACCCTGGAGATGTGGACGCCCAGGTTGCGGTGGATGCCGGCGCAGCGGATGCACATGAACACCCCGAGGTTCCATGACGCCCATCGAGGCCCTTTAATCGGAAGAGGAAGAAGAACACTTTCACTTTAAAAGCTCAAATGTAACACATTCCAGGATTATAATTAGGCCCGTCGCAATAAGAAATAAATCAATTAATCGTAAGATAAATTAAAACAAACTCAATCATTTCCATTTGGATGATTTGTTGTTTTTCTCTTTCTACTGGATGACTAAAGTCTTCAGTCTGGTGTTTTGGTCTCAACTATCCATTTTTTTAAAGAACAATTTTGTTTGCAGAGACTCCATAATTTATTTTATTCGCTATCTATGTTGTTTTGTTTATTTATTATTGACATTTAAAATGTCTTCTAGAGATTTTACATTAAAATATAAACTGATCTTATTGATTAAACTAGATTAGGGGTGTCCAAAGTGCGGCACCCGGGGCCATTTGCGGCCCTTGGAACGATTCTGGGCGGCCAATGATCACAGCTGTAAAATAGCCTAAAGGTTTTATTTGTTTTGTTTTTTGCAGTTCATGCAGATTCGCATTTAAAAAACAATACTGGGGAGAAAATTTCATGGATACCAGGAAGGGGCAACACAAAATATTCATCCAGGTTTTTGCTTTTAATTAAATTTATTATTAAAAGAGACCAAAAAAAATCCAGTGACTTTTATTAAAATGCAACTTGGCAAAATAAAGCAAGAGTGAGAGATATTCTGTTCTTGTTGCTAAAAAGACATACTAAAAAACAAAAAGAAAAATTTAGAACAATGACACAAAATTTAGATTTTAAGACCCGTTTTTTGTTTTAAATCTACAATAATTAACACCCCACTTCTCTACAGTAATCTGACTGCTTTGCTTATTTTATTTTCTAAAAATGTGCATTTAGTTTATTGATTATTTAGCAGATAAAAATAAAAAAATACAATTGATTTGCTGTTATATTTAGAAAGTAAAACAAAAAATTGACATTTTTGCCCATGCCAAAAAAAGACAACACTAAAATAGATCACATAATATGTGGTTTACATGAAAACAAATCAAACTAAAGAGAAAACATGCTGCCTTCCTGAATTTCATGGTCTAATGTGTCTAATTTCAAGCAAAATACTATAAAAATGATTTCCACTTAAGACTTTAAAAGGTTTGGTTTTTTAACTTTAGCCGGCATACTTTCTCATTTTCACCTGATGAATAAAAGGTGTAATTGAACACCGCTGTGATTGAAGACCAAAGGCTTTACATCAAAGAAAAATGCTCTGAGTTTGTTCAAACCTGCCAAGTGCTATGAATCTCAATAAACTACAAAAAGCTGCCAGATCATTCATTAATATGCAACAATGCAGACTTTAAACACATTCTTCCACAGGGAAAGAGTTGAGTCAAACCAGGCGTCTGCATATTGTCTTGTTTACGGTAAAAATCTAGGATTTTTGACACTGGTGCAAAAATGTATATATCAAATGACTGACAAATGGAAAAAAAATAAAATGAACAAAGTTCCTAATCAATATGAAATGAAAGTTTTTGTGACATATTTTGGTTTTAAACTTTTTTTTAAAAAAAATTTCCTTTTATATTAAAACAAGATTCTTAGCTTTGGACATGATGTTAAAGTTCTTTAAAAAAGGAACTTAAACATTTTTAACGTCTTTAAAATTATTTTTCTGTTGGACTACAGACTCTGTTTTGTTTGTGTATTTAAATATTTTTATTTGCACTTGCTAGATGATTTCAGACTGGTTTTTGTTGGGCAAAATTAGTTAACATTTAGAATTATTTATCCATTTTATATTTTCTTTGACACACTATACATATTTAGAGAGAGGGTGATAATATATATATTTATATATGAATATATTTTTATTCTATTCTTTAGGAAAATAAAATAAAATGAAGGTAAAAAGAAAAGCAGTTTTGAAGTTGCATATCAAACCCAGCCCATCTTGGCAACAATATAAGCATTTTATTTCAGTCAGTATCAATAATAATTAATTTTCTGTTTAAAATACCTGAACTACTTCCAAACTGGTGACGTGACCTTTCCTGCTTTATCCATAGTTTTCCACAAAATTGTTTTTTTTAATTATTTTTAAGTAGTTATGAGGCACAGTGGCAAAACCTCAAACTCAAACCTCACAAATTACTCAACAGGTCACTGCTAGGTAACCAAAGAATGACCGAGTTGCTAGGTAACCAAAGAAAGACCGAGTTGCTAGGTAACCAAAGAAAGACCGAGTTGCTAGGTAACCAAAGAGTGAGAGAGTTGATTCCACCAACATTGCTTAGCTAAGCTTGAGAGACGGAGCGGCTAAAGCCTTTTTCTCTGCCTACATCTTCCAGAATGCTGTGCGGTTCTGGATCTGAGCTCAGTGAATACATATTGAATATTATCTGTTGATATTGATCACGTGTCTATCACGTTATATATTATCGATTTATTTTTCAGCCCGTCTTAGGTTTATGTGGTCTCCAGTGAAATCTGTCACAGGGATGCAACATCCAGCATGTAGAAAGAGGCAGAAAATTACCCAGGCTCAAACCAAACCTCTATGGGGATGAATAGGAGACAGCACAGAAATGACAGTGAAATTATTTTAATGGGCTAGTGGCTGCAATCCCGCCGCAGCACTCATGCTCCATCCCCGTCCAGAACATGAAGCTTACTTGTGACTTTAAACACATAAAGTGCAACGGCTTAACTTTTATGGATCCAGGCTACATAATGGTGGTGCAGGAAGCCTAGTGGGCTTGCTGGGTTTGACTAAGAGCATCATCGTGCTAATGCAGTGGCACTAATGCGCTCTCCAGCCTGAGGGGGCATTAAGGCAGCTGAATGAGTGTTAAGCCTAAAATCAAGCAGCTCAGCCATTGTAAGCTGGACTCTATCTGTTGGAAATCTATCAATATCTATCAGACTTCAGCTTGGTCTGCTTTCAAATCATCTCTGCGTTACTGGTAATGTGATCATATTTACAAACTTTACATGTCCTGCTTATCGGAACCACTTTCACAAAGCATGGTGCTCATCTTAAAAGGGTTATAGAGGTGAGAAATGGGTTTGATAAACTATCCAAATCAAAAACAATAAAGAAAACAAGGACATTTTCACTAGGAGTGTCCTAATACAACTTTTTCACTTCTATTACGATTACAATATTGCAACTTTAAGTATTGGCCAATACCGATATTGACTCGATACAATAACACAAATCATTAAAATTCAAAATACCTTACATACATACTTTTATTACTTTTTTGTGGTGTAAAATGTTAGAAAAGGTTTGGTCAAGTGATATTAGTAAAATCAAATTTATTTGCATATTACCTGACATTACAAAAAAAAGATAACCTTTTTTTTTTTCTTACTTTCTGACGTTAAATCAGACTACATTTTTTTGTGTTTTAGGTGAGTTAGAATGACCGAAATTATTTCTATTTGCTAAATGCCACCATAATGAGGGAAAGAATAATTCAGATTTATTAATGTCAATATCAGAGGTTTAGATACAGAATGATTCCCATCTCTTTAACTACAGCCAGCAGTAAAAAGTAAAACAAACCTTAGGTGATAAATGTGTGCTGGGAAATAAGCCGATAGTCTAAAAGAAAGACTTAAAAATCTTGTGAGGAAATCCAAAATGTTTGACCCTAGTCATGTGAGAAAATACGACCAAATCCAGAAAAAAATGTATGTGTAATTCTGAGTTTGAAGACGTTAATAAATAAATCTTTGACATATTCTCCTTTGGAGATTAATTTACTTTGCTTTCTGTTTCTGTTGTTAAAGATACTAGCCTCCCGTTTGAACACAACAAAAGCTGAATTCTCCTGCAGTCACCTCACAACAAACATATAAATGGAGATATAAAGATAGCTACTCATAAAAACGGCGAAAGCAAGTACTCAGACACATTATTACACATAGCTGTAGTTCAGTGTTCAGTTAACCAAAATTAAATTACAAAAATAAATTTATTTAATGGAAACACGCCAATTTCGAAAACACTCACCTTTGTCAATAAAAACATTGTTGCACTGGGATGTCGTTTTTCAGCCGAACAGAACATTTTTACAGCTCACAAGTCACGTGATCAACAACCGAACGCTACTATCGAAAGCCACGAAGAAGACAACAGGAAGTAGTCTTCATAGACATATAAGAGTAGACCCCGCATTGGCCGCTCCGGCGCAGGAAATATATTATGTCTATGGTAGTCTTCTTCGTGGTTTGTGTGTCGTCCTCCCCCGCCCCCCGGACAATAATGTACAGCTAACTCCATCGGAGCTCTCGCAGCATCGCACAGTCGGGTTAAAACAGTTGTCATTCGTATTGAAAACTGGCGGTAATGCGTAATGAACGTTTTTTTTTTTTTTTGTCAACCGCCAATAAAAAATTTAAAAAAAAGACGCCGTATACGCAGCTTTCCAGTCCAACGGCTGAATAAGACGCTAACGTCTCCTCTAATGGCTAATGTTTACTTCCGTCGCCGCTATGTTTTTTTTTTTTTTTACAAACTTATATCGCGTGAACAAGCTTATTCACGCGTGATTTCAATATCACTTTTTAGGCGAAATTTTGTATTGTTTTGTTGTTTGTTTTTTCGACGTAAGCAGATTATAGACAAACAAATCGCAGCTAGTGTCATGTCCACAGACGGCACAAGCATACAAAGTGAAACACGGACGGAGACGGACAAAGCAAGGCGTCCCAGCACATTGAGACACAGGCAGAGAAACACCCAGGAGCCTTGATGAGTGACAGCTGAGCTTTCAAACTGACAAGAAGAGATGCGGAGAGGGGGGCAGCTAGCAGAGCATGAAATTAAAGCCCGAACTGTCAACCTGAGGACAGTCAGCAGAACAACTGGAGGGCGGCTGTGTCGGGAAGTGTGCGACAGTGGCAGAGAGGAGAAAACGGTGGCTGCACTCCTTCACGGCCAACTCCTTTTAGCTGAGACAATGAGCTGAGCTCAAAGCTGAAATGTTTCAAGTAACCAGGCACATGATGAGTCAGAGTGTTGCTCTGATGATTGGAAGAGAAATTTTCTGTCTGGCAGGAAAAACTAACACCAAATGAGCCTAAATGTCTTTATGCTAACTGTGAGGCATGGAGGTGGAGGTGTGGTGATTTGGGCTTGTTCTAAAGGAAAACTATTGTGCAAAATTCACTTTTTGGACATTTTTATACTTCCAAAAAATATTTATCTGGACATGTGTTACACCCAGAACTCCTCAAGTGACATAGTTTTATCTTCACCTGATTCAAAATCTGTAATATAAAAAATTCTAATTGAGCACCTTTTGCGATGCAATTATTAATTGGTTAATTGAAAAAAAATCTGCAGGTCAGCTTTGCACTGTTGATTTTAGAGGAAACAGTTGATTAACCGTACACCAGAGGAATGCTATATTATTGCATTTTAGGCAAAGAAAATTTATTTTCGTATTTAAAAAAGGAATTAGTTTATTTATATTTTTATGTATTTTTAATATTTTTTAAATAAAATAGGCTTAATTGGTTAAATGAAAATCTAAAGAATGTGCCAATTTTTTTATTTTATTTTATTTTTTACCTACAATTAATTAATTACTAAAATAATCATTAGTTGCCCCCCTACTTTGGTTGCAATAAATGATATTTTCATAGAGTAAAGGGGGGAAAAAACAAATAACTTGCTAATGTGGACATAAATCAATTCCTAGAAAATATAAGAGCATTTATTTCATTAATCCAATATAAAAAGGGGATTTATATTTTAAATAGATTAAAAATCCATTATCTAAACAACCAGAATTTGATTTTGATTTCTTTTTACTCTCAACGATTTAGTTATTAATGCTGCTTGTGCATCTTTCTAAACCACACTTTTTCCTTCCACTCAATTTTCCATTAATAAAGTTGAATAAAGCATTATTTGAACAACCAGCTTCTTTAGCAACAAACCTTTCTGGTTTTTCCTAGTTGCACCCCTTGCTCTGCACCACAAAAACCTGAGCAGACAGCTATTAAAAAACATTATTTTATGTCTGCATTAGTCTACACTTCCGTGTCATTTCTCCAATAAAACATCCTAAAAATGTCTTAATATTCAATGTACATCTAGCCAAGATAGTGTGGTTTATTTTTTGTATTTCATTTATTTAATTTTTTGAAGGAAACCATTAATCTTGGGTTAAGAGGCTGAGTGCTGCTGCTGCAAGCAGGAAAATGAACCATCTCTGTGCTGAATTCTCCTTTACTGAAGGTTAACAACCTCCATTTGCTAATTAATACAAATTTCCCTCACTGTAAATTACAGAACTATAACGTGGAAACTCGAATGCTGGAAAACAGAGAACAAGACTCCCATAAGGGAAAAACACAGCAGATTTGTGCTGCCCCCTGCTGATTTCCTGAGGGAATGCAGATCCAAGAAATGTGAAGAGAAAAATCTGAAGAATATTAAGAAATGATGAATACTCAGAAGAAAGTATGAGCTAAACAATCAAATAGGGAAACAAAAACACTCGAATTTTTAAAATGTATAATAGATGGTTTGATATGAATGTAAACCAGACATTTATAGATGCAACGCCTGCTGAAATCAAACTAAAAAGGCACCAAATGAGACAGTGGAAAGAATTCTCCACCTGCTGGCAATAAACGGCATTACGCCCAAAATTATTCAATCCCAGATCCAATTTAGATTTTAATTCAGCTGACACGTTTGCTTGGATATGAGATAAGCATCTCTCAAAAGACACGACAATGTAAAAGGAGCACCAATTTCTGATCTTTAATAAAATGTAAATGTTAAAAGTTACAATAAGTTGTTTGTGGAAGGAAACCCAAAAGGTTTGACCTAAGTCATACATTTTAAAAGACAGTTAAACCTGATAATGACCAAATCTGTGTAGACTTTTGAATTTGAGGGAAAAAAAAAAACAAAAAAAAAAAAAACATTAAATAAAAATGTTCTAGCAAGATTTTGTTGTTTAAAAAGTATAACTTCAGACCTAGATCTTTAGACCTCGACTTTCAGTTCCAAGTCAAATTTTTCATTCAGCGGTTTAGTAGAGCTGGAAAACGTGACTGAGAAATGTTTCACAATATAAGCTTCCGCTAAATACCATGCTGGTTTACCACTGTAGCATTAGCAGAACTAATGGTCATGATTAGTGCTTAAGGTTTAGCACAACTAACGTTTTAGTAAGCAGTATCCATCACTGGTATGGGTCAACACATCTTTAATTGTGTTCCTTTAATGTACAAATGTAGCATAAAAAGCATAACTATGCTACTTTAGCATAAGTAATGTTTTTTGTTTTTAAAAAAAATTACACATTTTTTGGCTCTGAATAAATATGATGAAATAAAGATTTATTTTTTTCCCTAAAATGTTCAATGTTAACTTAAGCTTCTGCAGTAAAATATGCATTTCTTTTAAAGCTGTCGTATTTCACACATCTGACAGTGAACTGCTATCAAAAACAGGTCATCAGAGCGGCGAGAAGCCTGAAGGTACTAGCTAAGATCTGCTGAGGTTGCACAGAATCTGCTAATTCATAATTTCATAATTTCTAACCAAACTGATGCTGACATCAAGCAAAGAACTGAGACAGCTTGTGCAACACTTGATTCACATCTAGGCTGAACTCTAGTAGACAAACACAATGAACGAACGAAACTGATATGAGGGAGAATCTCGTCTGTCACGGATCCACACGGAGGGAAAAATGTAGGGCAGTGTGTGAAAACAAGCAGGACAGAGGGTGAAATTACAGCTCAGAGGACGAGATGATTCAGCAGTCTGCAGCGTTTCGTCATGTAGCCATGCAGCTGCACCTCTGACACGCCGCCTGCAGCTGGCAGGAAACAACAACTACATGCAGTGTCACTCCGAAAACTAAAAGAGCTGATCAACGGCAGCAGAGCTCAGCACTCAGTGGTTGTCAGCAGCTGCATCAGTTCCTTGCCATGGAAATCTCATCCTAATTACAAAAAATGACCATCTGCATTGTACCATATGCCCAAGAGCCAGATTTATACCAATCTTGACCACACAATATTATTCCAAAGGCCACAAAAAGGCCCCCGGGCCGCACCTTGAACAACCCTGCAGAGGCGTTCCACTAATTAAAACCCTTTATTTTCCAAGCGTGCGTGCCAGAATATTCAGGTTTCGATTTGTGATAAATCTATTAAAAAACTGATTGAAAATCCACCCAGCTCTAAAACGATTCCTTAATCCTAGTGAATAAGTAGAAAAAGAGATGGATGAATCACTGACTCACTGATTGCAAAGGAGGCGCGGCGATGACGCAAAAAAGACGTCATCTCACCCAGAGGTAACCCCGATATGTGCCCTTTAAAACTTAATTTACTAATTAAAAATAGCATCCTTTCACACTGACATGCAATAATAGCAATACCTGATAATACAGCAAGATTTTGTTGGAAATTGTAGCTCAACCATTGATTTAAATGCGTACACATTTCTGCACAGTAATAATCACTTTAATTATATCTGAAATATGCCGAATTGAGAAAGCACATCTACGCTTTTATCACATGTATTTGCTCATATTGTATTTTATGATTTTGTGTAAGAAAATGATAAAGTTTCGTTTTTTCTAATGGAGTCTGGTGAAGATGCTGCAGCAGCAGAATGTGCCTATGTGTGCTTTTTCTATTTCCTTTTTCAATTTCTTTTTAAACAGGACGCAATCAGAGAGTGAAAAACACCTGAGATTCCACGCTGCTCCACGGGACACGCACGTTTTCCGCTCATTAATAACCCAGTCAAGGACACGACATCGATACTACAGCCTCAAGTTACCCACAGTGAACCCACTTACAACCGGAACAAAGAGGCGTTCAGATACATAATAAAAGAAAGGCATTTAAACTTCATATAAACAGAAAATAGAAGACAATTACTTATAAGGAAAAAATAAACGAATTCAGCCCAGATACATTATTTTAATATATATAAAAAAACATTTTTCATGATAGCAATTTGATACAAACTTTAAAAAGTGTTTTATTTTGAAAATACTCAGCGGAAATTTTGTAATCCTATTTATTTTAATTCAATGCTACCTTGAAAATAATTTTTAAAAAAAAACATTTTCGTTTTGTAAATTTAATCCCTGAGTGTTTAAAATGTATTAATGAAAATTACAACATGTCGGTGCAAAATGCAGCAGAGACATGCATTCCTGTGCATGGTGGACAATGTCCAAGCGTGTCCCCAGTGTCCCCCGGTCACTGTGGACCGTGTCCTGCCTACCTTTAGCCTCACAGTCTGCACAGTACTTGTTGTCCTCTTCTCGCAGCAGTTTGGTAAGAATGGCCTGATGCTGCTCGTTCAGTTTCTGGGCTTTTTCTCTCTCCGACCGGGTCGTCATCTCGCTTTCCGCGGTGGGGCGGTGAGTCCAGCTGGGTGGGGAGCCGTGGGAGTCCTCGGTGCCGGTTAACGAGGGAGGGACGTCCTCATGATGAAGCCGTGCCGCCCTGAACTCTCTCCGGTTAGCTATCAACCTGCTAGTAGCGGCAGGTTGGATGGATGTTGAGGTATCATCCCTGCTGCGTTCAGGACTGTGGGAATTTACAGCGTAACGCCTGATTCACAGCCGCCAATTTAGAGTGCGGAGAAAGGTTCGTAGTAGACAGGGGAGAAAGAAACAAATAAACAGAAAAGAGTAGATTTCCGCCAAAAAAAAAAAAAAACCTCAAATTTTGAGATGACTCAGAAATTTCATTAAAAACATGTTAATTTCTAAGTTTGAAAAGTTGAAAATTTGCTAGCAAAAACTCATTTTGAGATTATTCTCATAAGTGTTCTAGAAAAAACAGAAATTTCAGTTTGGAAGTCAAAAATTTGCTTGAAAAAACTAACATTTTGAGATGAATCAGAATTTTTTAGAAAGAAAAAAAGAAAATTTGTGTGTTTGAAAAGTCAAACATTTCCTCAAAATTTTGGGAATAATCCCAGAAACATGGACATTTCTGTTTTTCAAAAATCCCAAATTTTGTTTTAATTTAATCCTACCTAAAAAAAAAATTAAAAATAAAATCTAGAATTTTTTAAATAAAAAATTTCTGAGATTAATTTCAAAGTGTTCTTCATGGGAAAAAAAAGTAATAAATCAGGATAAAAGTCAAAACTCAGACATGTGAGCAACAGCCCAGTCCTTTTATAGTAGTTTTTCCTTCCACTCAACTTTCTTCTAAGATCCCGCTTCTTTATTAAAGTCCATTTATCTCTTATCACCCATAAACTGGATGCCTATTATTGTCTGATTTACAACTAACAAGCTTATTATGCATGACATTTCTCTGTTAATAATTTTTGTTTTTTCATGCATTAAAATTTTCTGTAAAACATGACTTTGGGTTTTCATCAGTTTTAAGCCATCATCAATTACTTGTACAAGTTTCAGTTTTCGAATTGAATTACTAAAATTAATCAACCTTTCAACGATACTTTAAACTTTTTAGATGCATTTATATATGAATCACGTCAAAATAAATGGTTAATAAATACACCACTCATGTCAAAAACAAAAAAGAAAACATCTTTAATGAAGACAGGCAGCAGGACTAACAGCAAACAGCTGTACAATGTTAGACACAGACATGTCACAGGTAACAGCAGTCATTTTAAGCACTAAAAATAAGAGCAAAAATTACTTGCATTCTGTTTGACAGGATTCAGGCTATAAAGTGTGTTCTTACGGTAGAAGCATTGAAAACTGAGGGGGAAAGTGTATAGTGTTAAAAAAACAAGTAAAAATGATTCATAAAAGTTAAACAAATCACAATAAATTATCAAATATATATATATGGATATAAATTCCATGTACCACATAGTCGTACAACTCAGAGTGAGGTTAATTAATCTGATATGTCTAATGACTGAAACTTTTCTTCCTTTTTTTAATTAAAGCAGATATTTGTGACATCTTTACTGAATTTCCACATTCCCAAGAGACCACAAAAAACAAAAATAAACCCTCACACTGCAGTGGTTTTCACAGAATACATATCACATGAGCAAGCACTAGATCAGAATCACCTTCCGCTTCTTAGTGTTAAATAACATGAATAAATAGGAAGCGTTGCTTTGCACCACAGTATTTTTATAGCATTTTCACATTACAGCCACTAGAGGGAGGCAGGGGCTTATTGGTCAAGTTGCATCTTTCAAAGAGAGATTGTAGATTTGGCACAAACGACAACAGCACCAGATTATTCCCCCCAAAATAATCCAAAAATGAAAAGAGCACACCGTGCAGAAACATGGGGCTCAAAGAGCTAAGTTTTAAAAAAGGAGCAACAATGTCAACAACAGGGACTGATTTTCATTTAAAGAAGGATCAACAGGCAAAGTAATAAAATATGCAAGAAGAAAACAGACAAGCTCACTTTTCAACCGTACGACGGAGAATCAGGGCGAGGATAAGGAAAATGAATAAAGTTACGAGAACAAACTTATAATATTACGAGAATAAAGTCGCACGAGAATAAAGTCAAAATAATACTACAAGAAAGTTGTAGTATTACAAGAAACTCTAAGTAAAGTCGCAATAATATGAGAATAAAGTCATAATATCGTGTGTATAGTCATTTTACGAGAATAAATTACAAGAATAAAGTCATTGTGAGATTAAAGTTTTACTGTAATAAAGTCAAGCGAATAAAGTTAAAATAATACAAGAATAAAATCGTAATATTATAACTATCCTCATGATACTACAACTTTATTCTCGTATTATTTCAACCTTATTCTCCTAATATTATGACTCTATTCTCACAATGTTACTTTTCTTAGTGTGGTCCTAATACTCCGTCATACAACCAATATTAACCAAAGTTGGTGAAAGTGACATTATAGGATTATGTAACACGAACCATATTTTTGCCATCATGTTTGGTTTTAAAACCAGACAAATATTACTATAGCATCCTATGACTTCCAGTGTAGTTTAACAGCACAAAAAGATAAAATAATAAACAAAAACATAATAATAATTATGTAAATTACGGCGCATTCATCATGCGTTTTGGTCCAGTGTTAGAGTATAAACAGAGGGAGAACATTTTATTTTACTGTAACATATTTTCAAACCAGCCACCATTTATTTTATGCGAGCGAAATGTTTGACTTTCAGACTGGAGTGCTTTCGTGACGCCAAACAAAACAAGCTGCACCGATGATTAGCTTGACGTCAGACGAGATCCTGTCAGCATGTGTTGGAAAGAATAAACAGCGCTACAAATTTCACAGAGGTTTTTGATAATTAGTAGAAATTCAGCTTTTTTATTTTTATTTAATTATGTAGTGGAGAGCTGTAAAGATAAACATTGCTCACTTTAAGCTAAAATCTGAATTTCACATCTATTTTGATCCCTATAATTTTATTGTCTTTTACCAAAAGTGCCACAAATTTGCCAAATAACTTTTACACTTGTAAGAATTTAAATTAAACTCTAATATATTGAATAAGCAATATGTAATTACTTAAATGTTTCAATTTATTAAAACAAATAATTAAATGTAGAAAATTAAAATCTGAAATTATAATTACAATTATTTCAGTATTTGTTGATGTAAGGATTTCCATACTTATTTAAATTATTTAAATAAGTATTTGTCACTACTTATTTGTGTACTCAATGGTGGAATTTTCTTACTGAAAATGACTAGAAAAAAGAATAAATGCTGCAATATTTATACGTTCATTAAATTAATTTAATGAACGTGTTCAGCATTTAATTGTTTTTACTTAATGAAATATTTAAATCATTAGATCACTTAATGTATATCTTCAGAAGAAATTATTACATATTTAACTTATGTGCAGAATTTTTTCACTTCTGGCCCTTGATGCCATTATCGCTGCCATATTGACTTTAAAAATGGCTGCCAAATAAACATGTTTTCACTTATAACTGCTTTTGAATAACTATGTAGTGTACATTAGTGTTTAAACACAGTCAGCAAACATGTAAGTATTGTCAAAATTTACATCCAGTCCTTATGTTTTTGTTTTTGCAGTGCTCTGTCTAGTTTTCTGTGTAACCAGGAAGTAGAATTACATAACAAATGGCACCCAGATTTAAATACACCAGGGTGGCCATAACAGGGGCCATTTTGGTAGTTTTAGTGTTTTCACAAGTGTCAAGTTTTTGGCAAAAAGTGAACAATTACAGTAAAATCCATTTGATTTAGCTGCTACAGTAATGACCCTTAGACATTAATTAATGTCTTATTAAATAAAAATCTCATTTTTAGTTATGCTTACAAATTATTTTAACATAAAGTCTGTTAACTAAGGCAGTCTGACTAAACAAACTTCAGCTAAAAGATGAATGCTAACCTAAACTAACCGTTAGCTGAATGTTAGCACTGCTTTAGCAGGTTAGTTAGCTAGCACACTTTTCAAATTTGTTGCCAACATACTTTCCAAAAGCTTTTAGCAATACAGATAAAATGCACTATAACAAATAAATTTAAAGATCAAGTCTGAAAAGAAAATTAGACTGATAACTTATTAAAAAGCAGCTAACGTTAGTTTGCTGCGATACTAGGCTAGCTGAGCTAGCTAGCTTGGTGAGCTAGCCGAGCTTTAAAGTAGTTGAGGTGTTAGTGGGGTTTTTTTAAACCTCCTAAAAAATTGAGAAATCAACTTGAAAATAGGGAGCAAGGATCAGATCACTTTTTCCCATGGTTTCACATATCTGGAAAATACGGAAGACCTTCACTGCCAAAGCTAGAAAATAAATTCAGGTGCAGCATCTTGCCAAGTCAAAAAAACTCTTGTAACGAGATAAAAATAAAAAAAACTCTTTAAAACTAGAAACTTCCTCATTTAAACAAGATATTTACATATCTCTTTTTAGAACCAGTTAGAGTTGGAGCCTCTTTTTGCCCTTTTAGCCGGTTGTAATTTGTCAAAGAAACATATTTTTATGTCATTAAGACGAGGTAGGTGAATGTTTAGTGAGACTGTGCTCTGGAATTTATTTCCTAGCTCTGGCAGCTAAAAGCTTCTGTAATAAAACCAAAGCTTTGTTAACAATCCAATCTTCTATTTGCTCAACATTGAGCATTCAGGGGGATTTAAGTGATCTTTCCCACCATATTTAGCCAATGTTTGACTCATAATGTAGCATGAAGCATAACCAAAATATAGGCCCAATATTTGCCAACACACACCCAAATGTAATATAACATTGTAGGGAAAAAAAATTACTTTTCAGGATTTTGAGCCAAATTCAGCTGCAAATTCAATTCCATCTAATTACGAAACAAAAAAATCTGTTATTTTCACCTGAAATAGCGACTATCATCCCCGTTTCCATCAGACCTGACCAAGCGATGGAATGTATCTTTTACTCAAAGCAATGTTGATAATTTGATAGCTATTCCTTTAATGTGGTTCTGCATTCTTCTTTTTGATGGTAAAGACAAATAAAGAAATTCATAATCTTCAGAAAACAGAACATTAACAGCTGTTTCTGTCTTTACTCTGCAGTGGCTCTTAAAAACATCCACATCCATGTTAAAATGCAAAGTTTGTGTGTTAATGTGGCACAAATACTGTACAATTGGCTGTAAAACAAACAAATCTGTTAAAAGAAAAGAAATAAAAGGCACAATAATCCAGTTGCATTTGTTTGAACACCTTAAACCAGTCCTTCAATTTTGAGTCATATTTTTGCTGATTAAGCTAAGATGTAACTCAATTACAAAGAAAAAAAAGTAATCCCGAGCCATGATGCTGCCACCACCATGTTTGGCTCAAGCTAATCCATTTTTTGTGCTAACTGTATATTGTAGACCTCCTTTCCAAATTTTCGTGGTTGTTTCATCAAACCAAAACATCTTCTGCCAGTTAGGGACACAGTGTGCAAATATTTAACACCGTGGCTTTTTTTTATACACTTCTCCTGACTGATACCTTGGTCCCATAAAATCGGTTTGATGCTTTGTAACCTCTCTGCAAACTGTGGCTTTAGCTAAAGGATGAAAATGGGCTAATGTCAGAAAAGCTAGCAGGACTTTATTTCAGTTTCACTATAATTAACTGAATCAAAAGTTTCAGGGTGTGCACATTTATGCAACCAGATTATTGCAGTTTTTGTTTTTTTTATATTATTTACTCATAATGTTTTGGTTTCTACATAGATTGAACAGGATATTTTGCACTTCATGTGGGAATAGCTTTTAAGTGACACATTAAAGAGTTTAAATTGAACAAACTAAGCATTTTAATATGGCTTTGTGGACTTTTGAGAGCTACTGTAAGTGAAGCAAGCAAATCTTGAACATCTGTCGGAATGTTTCTGGCCTATTTTAGAGTTAATACGAGCAAAAAACTAAAACAAAAATGAAACCACTAACCGCCTATGTTGAGTATTTAATTAGAAAAATATGTCTGAATTGCATTATGTACTCTCCTGAATTAGAATCCTGGATGCACTGCAGACAGACTCTTGATGACTTTTTCGTTTTACCTTCAAAGTTGTAAACTTTCCTTCTTGTTTTTTTTTTTTTGTTTGTTTTATTTTTGTTTTTTTTAAAGGACATCGGGTCGCACTGGTGCCCGATCAGCAGCAACATCACAAATCTCAGGTCAGACGGTCAGACAGAAGTCTGCCTGGGTTCACAGGACAGACTCGATGGCTTCGGGCATTCCCTCCAGGATTTTGGTTTGGTGCATGACGAGCGGCGACGTCTCCTCCTCCGCCTGAACGTTTGCCACGGATTCAACCTTGACTTCCTCCAGCTCCTCCGCTACTTCCTGCTGGTGCTTTTTCATCTCCAGCTGGTTGATGTGGTGGAGGATTCCTGCACCCAGAGCGTCGCCCTCCACGTTCACCACGGTGGTGGTACGATCACTGAGCACAAAGAGGAAGAAACATGTATATTATTTAAAAAATATTCTCTACAGAGCTGCAAATAGGCCTGCCACAATAAAGTCTGCTGGATGATAAATTGAACCTGAAGTTAAAGTGATAAATACTATTGTTGTTTTGAGACCATTTTCAATTGATATAGTGGAAACGTCATAATGAATGCAGGAACACATTCCCAAACTGTACATTCAAATGAACATTAAACACTGAAACTGGAAGATATTTTAAATATCCAAAACAAATAAACAACAGAAACAACAAATAAAATAAATGATTTAATATTTGAATCAATGAGTTTGTTTTAATTTGTCATGTGATTGATTCATTGCTTATTGTGACTGGTCTAGCTGCAAACTGATATAAAAAATTGTCACATTTCATATATTTTTACTTAGCCACATAAACCACAAACATAAAAATGCAAATGAAAAATTCAATTTAATTTTATTGCCAGAAATGCAACAATGTGAACACTTTTTTTTTTTTTGCATTAACTAATTAATAATTGGACAGCAAAAGGTGCTTAGTAGGAGATTTATTTGTATTTTTATTCATTGTTTTTTTTTTTTTCACAATTTGAAGCAGGTGAAGCTAAAACTGACAACTGAGGAATTCTGGGTAAATAATTAACAGACAAAGGTTTTTTCCACCCCCCATTTTAAATGCAAATTTATATTTTTTGTAGAGTTTTGGCTCAATTGCTGCCATTTAACAATCCGTTACTAAATCAGTTGTCGATTATTTCAATAATCAATTAATTGCAATTAATCCACTTAATCGTTTCAGCCCTAATTCTCTATGTTCTCGCTTTTTGATGTCATACTCCTCCTCCAGGAAGTGAATCTTTGCTTAAATTGCTGCATTAAAGCCATTTTACTCCAGTTGTACTCGGAACTGGGAATTTCTGACTTCCCAGTCAGAAAAATCAACCAGATTTCCCTCCAAAGTCAGAGTTCCCATTGGGAAACTGGGAGCAGGTTCGACCGACTTCCAATATGGCCGCTCCGCGTTAACAGCAATATGTGCTGGAAAGATGTTTATATTACAAGACACACAAATAAGAATGCATCGAAAATCAATATTACATGAAGTGCCTGAAAGTACAAAACAGTAGAAATTAAAAATTATGTTTCCTTAATGAACGTAAAGCTTTAGATGATGTTTGCAGACAATGTCTATGGGTGCCACCATGTTGAAATTCCAACTTTTCAACTGGAAAGCAGAAAAAGAGTTGGTTTCCTCTGGGAAAACTCTAGAAACAGCATTCCCTGCCTTACAATGTTGGGTGTTTTCCAGGGTAAGAGTAAATTTACTCACACAATCCAGTCGACGGCCAGCATGAGGGACAGATCGTTGGTCGGCAGGCCGATGGCCTCCAGGATGATGGCGATGGTGATGATGCCACCAGCCGGGATGCCTGCGGCGCCAACGCTGGAGGCTGTGGCCGTTACCCTACAAGTAATCGCAACATGTAACGCAACCATTTCAAAACAGATTAAAACCACATGCAACCCCAGAATCAACAGTCTTAATTGTTTCTCATATGTTTATACTAAAAGTGATGAACCATGTGCAGGCATTTGCATTCCAACTGCTTTCACTACAAAAACACAAAATATTAATATTATTATTTATGGTCTGGCTTTTAGTGCAAATATCTTTGTACATTTGAAATAAGAAAACTTACAGGTAGCTTTTCAGGAAGAAATGTGAGCTTGTTTTAAGTCAGTAATTCCTTAAAATTGATGAAAATGTACCAGCTTAGTACGAGCAATTTTTCATCAATATTAAAAAATGATTGACTTAAGTTCCTGTTTCTTGTTGAAAACTAACTTGTAAGTCATTCTTGTCTTATTGTAAATATTTGTACTAACAACTAGACCAAAAATACTTGGTAATATTTTGTGTTTCCATAGTGGTCAGAAGTCAACTAACTAGTAAAAAGGGTTCACCAATTATGTGATTTAATCTCAGAAAATATTAGTGAACAAACAGCATCATAGATAAAAAGTTATGAAGACGTTTAATGGGTTCAGTGTGTATTAACTCTTTCTGCATTGTAGTTTCTTAATAAAACTTACAAAATGGTGAAGATCTGTCCAGCGTTCAGTTCAGTGTTGTTGAGCTGTGCGATGAAGACGGCAGCAATGCACTGGAAAATGGCTGCTCCATCCATGTTCACCGTCGCTCCAATGGGTAGGATGAAGCGGCTAATGCGCTTGTCCACACCGTTGTTTTCTTCCACACACTTTATCATTGAGGGAAGAGTTGCAGAACTGATGAGGGGGGGGGAAAAAAAAAACTTAAGATATTTTCTATATTGTTGATGTTGAGAAAGTCAGATGTATCAGTGGTACCTGGAGCAGGTGGCGAAGGCGGTGGTGAAAGGTGTGATGAGGCCCGAAAGGAAGCTGAAGGGGTTCTTTCGGGTGAAGGCAAAGTAGATGAGGGGAAGAACGATGCCTCCATGGATGATGTGGCCCAGGATGGAAGCAAAAATGTATTTCCCCAAGCTTGTGACCAGAAGAACCACATCTTCCATTTCTACGATCTTACTCCCAACAAGAAACATGATGCCAAAGGGAATATACCTAAGAAAGTTACAAGAAGATACCATGAAATAAGATCATGGCCACTTTTGATAAAGCTTTAAAGGATTAGAACAGGTCTATGGGTGGTACAAAACATATTCATAACATTTTTTGCACAAAATCATTCTTAGTGAGATTTTAATCTGCTCAGTTCTGTCTATGAGCTGTTTTAGGGACTCTGTCACTTTAAATCCAAATAAGCTGCTGCTGGCTCAGCTTGGGTTGCTAGGTGACGGGCTGGGCTTCCGTTGGGGTTGCTAGGTGACGGGCTGGGCTTCCGTTGGGGTTGCTAGGTGACGGGCTGGGCTTGGGGTTGCTAGGTGACGGGCTGGGCTTCCGTTGGGGTTGCTAGGTGACGGGCTGGGCTTCCGTTGGGGTTGCTAGGTGATGGGCTGGGCTTCCGCTGGGGTTACTAGGTGACGTGCGGTGCCTACTGATTTGTGACGTTACTTTCAGGAGGTTTTTTTTAAACAGCTCACTTTCTAGACACCAAAAAATATGAACTTATTGGGTCTTTTTTTAAGTGCTTGGGCTGTTTTTAGAAGCACCAAAGACGCAAATGGAAGTACAAAAAAAACTTACAAAATATGAGTTTTGCATAATACTTCTCCTTTATCCGTCCGTACTTACCACATGATCCAGGACACCAGCACCATAGTGGCTTCGTTGAAGGCGTTGAAGAAGCGAATGAGTTCTTCTCCTTCCTCTCCAAGTATCCGAAGGGCAACGCCAAACATCATAGCAAACAGCACCAGACCAAGGATGTTCATACCATCGGCTTCAGTTCCAATCGGCACCTAAAACATCCAGAAACTGTAAGAATCTGTACAAACTCAGCAGATGTTGATAAAAACTTTAAAAATACTTTAGCATGTTTTGACAAGTTTATTTGGAGGATTTCTAGTGTATTTTCCCAAAGCCACCCAGATCATTTCTTTGTTATTTAAATTTTGTTTTATTTCTTGACTGGATCATTGAGCTACACTGTCGACTAAGTCCAAGAAAGCCTAAAATGCTGTGAACAGGCAACAAACTTAATGTTTGTAAAATATTTCAATATAATTCAATATTTTGGTGCCCAAATAAACTATTCGATTAATTTAGTATTCGATTAATCGTTAACTGGAGTACACAGACTCAAAAATTGGCCATTTGCTAAAAGAATAAAGAACTCAGAGCTGCAACTAAGCCAAAACTGTGCAAAACATATATACATTTTGCATTTTTGATTTTTTTTAATTATTATTATTCAACTTTTGCAGTCCAATTATCAATTGGTTAATCTTAAAATAATCAAAATATTTCCTTTACACTGTATTGACGTCATGTCAAGGCGAAAGGGCTGAGCTTTTCACATGTTAATGTATTTTTTTTAGATACAAATACAAAGTGAAAAAGTATACACTAAAGGAATGCTAAGTTACTGCATTTTAGGTAATCAGTTGTTCATTTCCTTATTTAAAAATGTATCAAATCATTTAATTATTTGCATCTTTTCATGACTTTCTAGTTTCATCTAAAAAAAGAAAAAAAAAAGAAGAAATAGAAAAACAAATAATGAAAGTGGAAATTATTAAGCTTTTTGCTATTTATCATGCAATCAATTGACTTATTGCGACTGACCAATGGTCTACTAAAATAACCGTTAGCTACACAACATGGCAGCAATATGTATGTTCCAGGACTGCTTTTTTAGTTCTTTAAACATGTTTCCACAACAGCAGTTGCTCAGTTAGTCTAAGCCTTTTACGGTAAAGTAAACTCGTCAAACAGGAGAGTTTATCCAGCCGGCTGTAGTTTGTACAACGCCTCCTACTACAGCGAGAGCGCGCACGGTTGCACAGGTCTGGGTCATCGGGAATCATCAGTGAACTGGGTGATGGGAATCAATGAGGACGGAGACAAATCCAGAGTTAAATCCCTTCACAGTGTGCTGAGCTCTCCCACAGCCTGACCAGCTCTGTCCAGTCCCACACTCATCCACCAATGCCAAGACCAGTTTCCCCAACGGTAAGCCAGGATGGAGGGATTTCGAAGAACATTTTGTTCAAACAGAAGAAAATCTAATCATATTAATAACTTTGTAACCTTGAAATATAGATATATATGCAGTTGTGGTTCTTGCAGGAATGGTGCTCTGGGTTGGCCCCTCCTCCTGCCGCACTCCAACCAATTAAAATCCAAACAATTACCTAATTTTTTTGAAGCAGAAAGCAGGTAATATAATCTAAGGGAAACTTACTCCACTACCCATGCAAACAAGTAGTAGCAAACTTCTTTGGGAGAAAACTGACCCATAAGATATACCATATATTTTGGACTACACTTGCTATTTTTACCCCACGCTTTGAACCATGCGGCTTATAGCCCGGTGCGGCTTTTCTGTGGATTGTTCTTCCACCACCAGGGGGCTCTTTAGCAGGAAGTCAATCATTGGAAGTCAAAACAGGAAATTAAAGAAGAAAGTGCTCATTTTTATTTAGAACAAGCACATGTTAGCATCAGGCACCACGGAGAAATGTTTTCAAACTCATACCCCTCATCATGGAAACCACACGAAGAAGTTCATATAATGCAGCTTTTAAGTTGAAGGCTATCCATCTGGCAGAACAGGAGGGAAATAGAGCCGCTGCACGTAAACTAGGCGTGAACGAATCCATGGTTCGGCGTTGGAGACGCAGGGCTGCGTCCTTAATAGCAGATTTATTGTGAAAAACCGAGAGCAGTGGAGATACCAGCAGCTAATATATGTATATTTCCAGTTTTTTTGTTTGTTTTTTTTTTAAACTTTATGGGTACGGCTTATAGTGAGGTGCCCTCTATAGTCCGGAAAATAAAGTATTTTATTTTGTAGTTCTTAGGTACACCGCCCACTTTCTGATGCAGCCCTGAGCAACTGCCCATATAACCTATCAAAACCCACCACATTCTAAAAAAAATGTTTTACTGTTTCAAACCAAACATGTCTTAATATTCTTAGTTTTCGAGGTTTTTATATTCAGTAAGGCTTAAAGGAGGTTATTTTGTTTTAAACATTAAGAAACTCTCCGTTCATTTCCTAAGGGATTTGTGCGATGATGAGGGACAGTTGCTCGTCTTCGTCCAGCGTAATTTGTGCACACGCAGGCTATCAACGCAACACAAGAATGTTGAGAAATGTTCAACTTTTGTTGCCGTCTGCTGTCGTACATACCGTTCATCACTTCTCAATAACGCACTGCTATGAAGCTTTTAGGTCAAAATAGTAGTTAGATTAATCTGAATTATTTAATTCAATTCAATTCAAGTTCAGGAATACTTTATTGATCCCAAAGGGAAATTAAATGTTGTTGTAACTCATATGAAGTCAAATTCTTCTAGGTTATTGTAGCTAGTGATGGCTGTTGATAGGGAAGATCTCTTGTAGGGAATTTGAAGAAGTAACACGTAACAATAATTACGTGTTAAAAGTTTTAGGTTAATCGCATGTGTTAATGATAACAGCCCTGTTAGAAATACATTTATAAAAATGCAAATAAATGACTCAATTCCTTTGTTAATTAAATAAAATGGCCTAAAATGTAAGAACATAGCATTCCTTTAGTGTGCGCTAAAGAAAAAAATACTTCCAACATCAACATGTGAAAAGTGCAGGCCTTTCTGCTTAACATAAATGCAGTGATCCGTTTTTGGATTAACCAATTAATAACGGCTTAGCAGAAGGTGCTTAATACTTTTTTCTTTTCTTTTTTTACAGAATTTGAACCTGATGAACCTGAAATCAGGCTACTTGAGGAGTTCTGGGTGGAACACATTTACAGATTTACATTACAACATTTAGGATTGCTATGATGTTCAGTTGTAGAAACATTTCACTGCCAGCCTTGAACCTGCTCTCCCTAAATCAAGTCTTCCCTTGGTGTGGCACGTATTGCTTATTCAGCGAGTCTGCACCACTGGCAGACTCATGTACACACCAAGTGGTCAAAGCAAACAAAGATAAGTGTCTGAAATGTGTTTCAGAAACACAACATCTGGCATTTCACGTGCAGGAAACATGATTTCAGTGCTTACCTTTTGATACAGAATTGTTCCATTGGTGTCGTTTCCCACAGCGACCATTTTGTAGTCTGTGGCATACTAGAAAATAAAAAAAGCAATGTTACGTAAAAATTAAGTCCATTTTTAAAATTTAAAATTAAGTCCTGGATTTGGGTTTGTTTTATGCACTGTGGATAAAGTCATTGCAGTAAAAATGCAGATGTACAGATAGAGAAGTTACTTTGTGCAGACAGAGTGACAGATCAGTTTCAACCCATAAAATGAAAAAAATCCTGTATTTTTTGTATTTTACACAAAATACAGGATTCTGGTGCTAGAAATGCCATTGAGGAAGTTGGATGATTTCACTTCACTCTGAAATTCTTCATTTCAGAGTGAAGTGAAATGAAACATGTGCTTAATCTAAAAAGAGATAAAAATGAAATGAAAAATGTATCTGGTCACTGAATTTTCTAAAATATTTAAAAGAAAATGCAGCTTAAGATAAAATATTTTTGGCACAATGCTATTTGAATGGCGTCTGCTATTGGCTATTGGCTGGCGTCTGCAAAGCAGCCAATCCAGGTGCACCATTCATTTTTCTTGATTCTGATTGGCTGTATCCCCAAGAGTTAAAATAAAGCAGAAACTAGTTTCTGCTGTAGCACTAAGACTGCTTCTTTTAGTGCTTTAATCAGGTATATATGGTGCTTGAACTATTAAAATAGGCACATATAAAAAATTTAAAGGGCGTATTTATGGATTTTAGCGACCTTTATGAATGCCAAACATCCACTGTAATCGTATTCGATAAATTAGCCAGCACAGGCAACATTTGTTCATGTAAATTCTCCTCACTTAGTTATGGAGTACCTCACAGTTCACTGCTTGGTCCAGTTTTCTAGACAGGACAGAATACATATCCATGATTATGCCAATGACACTTTACTATATTTATCCAATTTGGATTAACTCTGCTAATCTTGTTGGTGGCTACAAAAAGCAATTTCAACTTTAACATTTAATTACTACATATACGCGTGTCTGAGTCTGTATGTATCATTTGTATCCTGTGTGGATTATAGAAAATTAATTAGTTTAAACTTGTGGAACCTATTCTTGTTTTTAAAAATCCTTTATGTTCTCTCATTAAAATAAACTACTAAAAGCTCAAAATATTTTGATTTCTGATAGGAACTGTGTGTTTATTTTGATTTACAGGACAGAAGCAAAAAGTCAAAACATGTTTCAATGCAGAGTCTTTGTGTAGCTTTTAGCAGGTTTATTTGTGAAAATCTCAGATCCTCACAAAGACATGTTGTTTAACCCACATTTGGCCACCTTCCACTCTGTTTGTGTTTGTTAGTGGGATTTATTGAACTCAGAACTCTGTGCTTACTGACCACTTTGTGAGTTTATAATTCACAGAGACGAATTCGGATGACCAACTTTGAATGCTTTGACAGCTGGACGCACTTTGCCATGAGAGTGTTTGTGCTGCCATTTTGCGTCTCATATCCTTAAATATTGAGTTTTCCTTATTTTTGTTTAGCTTAAGCAAACAGCAAACATAATTATGTGAAATGAAGCATGCACAGTTCAAGAACAGGTTGCTAGGCTAGCAGGAACGGAATTGTTTTGCCATGGCAACGGTTGTTAGGGAGAGCAAGTGAAGTTAAGGAAAAAAAACAAAGAAAGAAAAAGAAGTTTGCACAGCAGGAGCGACCAGCTGGGCCTTTGAGTGGTTTTGTAAATGAACCTGGAGTGGCATCCACGTGGTTGGGGAAATAAATTAGAACAAACAATCCAACACAAGCAGTAAAATAATAAAAGGAAAACCAATAGAGAGGTGTGTTGTGTGGCACTTACAGAACGGAAAGCAGCTGCCACCAGGTTCGATGGAAACAAATTCCTGAGGAAAGGAAGAGGAGAAAAACAAATTAGAAGTAGATCAAAATCAGAGCCATGGTGATGCAGTTTGTCCTGAGTCAATGGGTTTAATCAACCACAAGCTGAAGCGGCTAGAAAAGGAAAAGGCATCAGTATTCCAACCTAAGCGTCAATAAACGGGTCCAAACATTAACTTTCCCATCAAACTCCATAAAAACAGCCAATTTTGGCGCTTCATTTCACATTTATTATTAGTATTAGATCATTCTGATCACACTGGGAGGAAACCCAGACATCAGGTGCCCAGTTATACATTTAAAAGCAAACTGTGTTCATTTAGATCCTAATTTGTTTTGTTGTTTTTGTTGCACTAGTATTTATTAATCAGCAGCTCAACAAGAACAGGGATGAAGAAAGAAAGAAAAGACATGCAGCTAAGCCTGTCACAATAACAAATTACTGCAATAAATGATAATTTTCAAGTGATACAATTGTAATGATGCAAGAAAACAGTCTCAAAGATCTGTAAATTTAAAATTTTATTGAACATTTAACACTGGAACTGGAAGACATTTTAAATATAAAAAAATTAACAAAAAAACAACAAATAAAATTAATTAGGAAGTCTCTGTAAACAAAATCATCCTTCAAAAAAAAAGGAATAGTTGAGACCAATATACCAGACATAATAAATGAAACTCTGACCAATATCTTGACGTGTATTGATCGCACTTTGCTAAAATGTTAGATTAATAATTAGATTTTTTTTAATTCTTTAAAAATATAAACCATTAGCAACTAAATTCAGAAGGTATGAGGCACCATTTATGCTAAATTAATTTAACAGTTATTAAATAGTAAATAAAGAAAAAACATGTAAAATTCAATGTTTCTCTCCATATTCAGGAGAACAACATTTCTGAAGTTTTCTCCTGCTGAGTTTGTTTATCAGGGCTGTAAGATAAGCACACTGGGAGTACTGGGAAGGCTTTTATTCCTCCATTTGTTTCCAAGTTTCTGAAACTTTATCTGCTGAGATCGTGCTTTATTGTGCAAGAAAGCAGACACTGTTCATGTTTGTTTCCACTGTCGCTCCACAGCCCGGCAACTGGGGTCACCTAATAATCCCAGTAAACTTTGCCCTCGGTTACTGGGCTGAATGTTGATTCAGTTCATTCTCAGCTGCAAGCCTTTCTCTGCTACCTGACACAGTGGAGGGGAAATGTGAAATTCCTGCAGGAATAATGTCAGGTTTCCCTCATATCACATGACGGAGGTGGATTTCCAAAGCTGAGAAGCGGCACGTTTTTCCCACAGTGCAGCGACATCCGGACAAATTTTCCTTTTTTTCCTCAAGGTCGTCACATGTCGGCTAAAGCTGAACATCATATAAGTTAAAGTTTATAGGATTTAGATTCATTCAGTTAATTTAGAAAAATAAGTCAAGGAGTTTGATTTTAATCATAAATCATACCTTATTTGGTTATAATCTGATAGAAATATGATAAAATACAACCTCTAGCAAAAATGTAACCATAGCTTTTTCACGACGTTAATTCTGGATTTATAAAATGTGCCTGAAAAGAAATCCTAAATAACTTTCCAAAGGGGAAAAATAATAAAATTTACTTTAATTTGCAGTTTTAAAAAAATTTTCTTAACTTTAAGGTTGTGTTACTTTTTAATTTTCCTTTTTTTTTACATATCTATTGAAACTGCCAGCATGTTGTGACAGTAGAGCATGAAAAAAAAAAAAGGAAGAAATCTCTTTAGCTCCTCTGCCTTCTCCCTGCTACCCCAGAGCCAGGAGGGAGGTCTTAGCGCTGTCAATCACCCCCATGTGCAGCTACTGACACAGGCAGCTCTCTGCTATGTGTCAGAGAGCTGCCTGACACATAGCAGGCAGCTAGAAGATAGATATCTTCTTATCTATGGTAAGAAGATATAAACTTCTTTCCATGGAAAATATCCTAAAAAAAAAAAAGTATGTCGGGCGATCAAATTTGTGCCATTCTTCATTCTTTAATTGCAGTCAGGGGCCACAAACGGCCCCCGGGCCACACTTTGGACATGGCTGCCTTAACCAGACCTGTTTTCAGAGCAAAACTGGAGGCTTAGAGGAGGTCAGGGGTCACCAGAGTTGTTCGGATTCACTCTGGAAAGAACACATGGTGTTAAGAGACCAAATGGTTTTCTTTCTGGTGGGAAAAACTCCCAAAAGATACAAAATTACATCCGAGATTTTGTTTATGGCTACTTTGTGAACGAAAGTTTGGTGAAAACTGAACTGGTTCAGGTCTGAGCAGAATAAATGTGATGAAACGGTAACAATGAGAAAGAATTGAAGTAGAAAGATTCAAAACTAAAAATGTTTGCGTCAATCTCAGAAAACAAAAAAACTTCTATGAAATCGAGTCCAGTTCTCTGAGTGATTTTAGAGGCGGTTCGACCCGCCTCAGGAGTCCGGCTGGGAACTGGACTCAGGCAATGGCTCTGCTGTGATGATAAGGCAGAAATGCTGAAAGCCGCAGGGTTCAGTTTGTTCTGCAGGGAGCTAAGATACACTTTCCTGCTGCAACAGCTGTCAGCCTTCCCTCACTGTGTGGGAACTTATTATTAGGCCACTGAGCAGATCTGTATTAATAACCCGAGGCTAAACGAGAATAAACTCACTCTGTCAACTTTTAAATACCAACATTTACTTTTGTAGATCTCAAATTAACACTACAAACTGCACAAACCAAGTGTGTTCCTCATACATTTCTATTATAAACTGCAAATTTTATCTTGAGTTAATCTTGTGAATCTAAATTGTTTTCCATAGTTTTGAGTTTTTCATTATAGTTTATCTTTATTTCATTGTGACTTTTTGTTTAATTCAGTTACTTTCGATTACTTTTTGGAGTGTGCTAGTTTTTGTTGACCATTCTGGACCACCGCTAATACTAAAATTATGCTAACACAAAAAAGTTGTGCTAACAAGTTTAGCATAGCTTGTGTGTTAGCACACCTTCCATTTTCTGTGGTGAAGTTTTTGCTTTATTGACCCTTCTGGGCCACCGTGGGGCAACTGTGGCTCAAGCAGTTGTCTTACAATCAGAAGGTTGTAGGTTCGATTCCTGTCAATAGAGAAGAACTTAACCCCACCTACTGATACAAGTATATGTTGGTGAACGAGTGAACTGGCAGTGTTTCTGGATCATTTACCCCATTTCCACGGACCACCTAACTTGAGATTTCCCCTCCATTACACAGCATCTTCATATATACAGCCTGAAATATTAGACTCTTAACTCATTGCCTCGTTTCTCCTAATGTGAAAGGTGGAGCTGTTTTGTAAATGTGATTGGCCACAATAAAACCATGAACACGTCGTTTTGAGTTATTTACAGATTTTAAACTTTCCAATGTCAGAAAACACGTGGAAATCCATTATTTTAGGTGTTAAGATGCAGTTAGTCAGCGCCAGGCGCAGCTCTGTTCACCGCCTCGTCACCGTCATGTCGCATTCAGCAGAGATCGCCTGTGGCATGCTAATGTATCCTAAGTTTTAGAAAACAAAAGTCCTGCATCTCACCCTGAGAAACTTTCCACCAGTTTTCTTTATTGTGATCTGGTCTTAAGCCATTTATTCATTATTATTTTTAAACACAACCCTTTGGTAAGCTAGCTGTAGCGCCACACTTTGAGCTAACGTCATAGCATATAAATGGATGTTTACATGCAGTACCTCGTCGACCACTAGGGGCGCTCGCGGACGTTTGAGTGGTCAGTATTACAGCAAAAGTTCAATCCGTTACCATTAATCGTATATAACACGGAATTTAACGAAACAAAAAAAAAGAAATGTTTTGAAAATCCTCTCAGCATTAATACTCCTGCTTCTTTAATTGTATTTATACACAGAAAAAAAGAAGCTCCAACTTCTAAAAACTGAGTTAATTTGTTGCATGTAATCGAATTAAGTTTGTCAAACTTATTTAAAATGACAAGTTAATATATTTTTACTTGGGTAAATTTAACTTGATTACTTGTAACAAATTAACTCTTTTTTTAAGTTGCATCACCTGTTTTCTTTCATTAGTGTTGCAAACGCCAAGCAGAAAATAGGATTTTAGATGTAACAAAGTAAAACCTGAGGCATATGATGATGCATGAATCTCAGACGCAGTTGTGGGATAAAAATGAATTCAACAATTTTATGGCTTATTGTTTTATCTAATCAAATCCAGTGTCGTGACTTGAAAACTTCTTGTCTGAGCCATTAACTTTTTAATAAATTTTGACTCTTATTCCGAATAAATACAATTTAAAAATAGGCATGTCTGTTCACATTTTGTTTCCACTTTTTTCTTTTTCAAGCTCAACTAAAAATTGCCTAAATAAGTTAAAATTTGCAAAGACAACCCGGAAAACCCAAAAGCATCCGGAGTCTAACTGAATGCAAACTTTTTCATGTGACAGCCAAGCAGGGCAGAGAGCCCCTTCTTGATTTGAATTGCAAATCAAAGCTGTAGTTGCACAACACTGATGGGCCCACTCCTGAAAGGGGAAATTAGATTGAACGACCACCCCTCTGAATCCTGCATGACCCAGTTAGAGCGCTGCTGACGTGTAAACTTCAGGGTACCATGACCCGCACATCAAGGGTAGGTCAGGTGGATTTAGTAGCTCATTACGACCTCTAACATGGTTTAGAAGCTGCTTCTCTTCCTGTTTTCCTCTGCAGAAACTGAGCATTACAATGACCCGCAGTGTCTGATACATGCGGCTATCAGTAGAAACCATTTCTGGGGCGTCCTATTGTGTGTAGAGCATAGAGCGTTCGCCTCATATAGCCATATAGGTCGAACGTGACCTTTCCCTTCTCTCTCTACCCAGTTCCCGTCTAATTATGGTCGAAAAAAGTCTGTTGCTGCTTCTCACAGAAAGAAAACTGAAGCTGCAGAATTGAGCTCCATTTTATTCCTTTTAAAGACGCCGTTTTATCCAAAATCAACTTTTTTGAGCTTTACATCATGTTATAATGTTATTCCTTCATCAAAAACACACCCGGAGTGTTGACTGGTTTCTTCCATGCATGTTTGAAAAATCCTTTAATCTCCATGGCAGCCATTCAGTTGTGCGAAAAGCCTGGGTGAGACGCAGCTCTTCCTCAGAGCTGCATTTTCCAATCTACAGACCAGCCCTAACCCACTCAGCTCCTTCAGACTAGCCAGCAGCAATTAGCAAACACTGGGCATCAGCTGCGCTCAATATGTAATATATGATATGCTTGTGAATGTTAGAAAACATTTTTTTTTAGATTCTTCAAACTCTGAAATTTCCTTGTTTTCCCCCAGAAGAAAATTTCTAAAAGATTTTGAAAGAAAAATTTGCACGCAATTTTTTTACTTTTCAATCTCAGAAATTTCCAAGTTGTTTTCTACAAATTTTGTGAGCTTAATCTGAAAATTTCTGAGTTTTTTACTAGAAAATTTTAGATTTTTGGAGCTCAGAAATTTTCTTTTTTTCTTCTAATCATGCTAACACGGAAGTTATGCTAGCAAAATCTTGCTAGCATAACTTCCGTTTTAGTATGAAACACTTCCGTGTTACGTCTTCGTTAACTAGCATAGCAAAGTTAGTTGAACTAACACTTAACTTTGAGTGATGCTAATATGTCATATGTTAGCAGAACTTCTGGGTTAGCTTTTTGTGGAAACTCCTCCTGTTTTCTATCTGTACGCCGTCATAAGTTTGTTTGTTTTGTTTATTTCAAAGTATGTTGTATGTAATGTAGAAGCATTTACTCCAACATGTTTGTTGGAGCCAAGCAGTGAAAGATCCCTTTCCATCAGCCTGGAGTGGCGGGGTGGCGGTGTGGTCGTACCTGGCCAGATCCAGGAAGGAGTCTGTGGTCTCCTTGTTGCTGCTGACGCTCTCCAGACCCAGGCTGTTGGTGTTCAGGGCTCCGGCGCCCACCCCCGGTTTAATGATGAAGGCCAGCGCTACCCCGATCCCGGAGGCGATCAACGTGGTCACTAGGAAGTAGGCGACCGCGATGCCGCCCAGCTTGCCCAGGGAGCGGGTGTCCAGGCTGGCGGCGCCGGACACCAGGCTGCAGACAACCAGCGGCAGGATGATCATCTTCAGCATCCGCAGCAGCATCTCTCCGGGGAAGGCGAAGTGGCTCATCTGCGCTTTGCTCAGGTTCATGCCGCGGACCAGCATGCCGAGCCCGACGCCCACCAGGACGCCGGACACGGTGAGGATCACCAGCAGGTTCCTGCTCAGGAACCGCGTCAACCTCTCCTTGCAGCCCCGCTTCTTCTTCTTCTCCTCCTGCTGCTGCTGCTGGTCCTCCTCAACGGGCTCCTCGCTGTTCTCCAGCATCCGGGCGGTGGACGCGGAGCTGGGCATGGCGTGCCCGTTGATCTCGCTCTTTTTCTCCATCTTTTTTTTTTTCCGAGCGGTTCCACGCAGCGTGGGTCGTGTGCTCACAGACGGAGTGGTCGGCTGTAAAGGCTGAGCGCAGAGGGGGCGCCGCTAGCCAATGGAGAGGGCGCGACGACGCACAAATCCAATGGCGCATGCGCATTAAGCCCACTGTTTTATGGCAGGAGCAAATGATGCAAGAGCTGAGGAAATTGCTAGGGTCTCACTGTGATCAATAGGATGGATGATCACCCAGTAAGTACCAAGAAGACTCTAAAAAGTGCGCAGTTTGCGTCAAAACTTGTAACCTACAAGTGTTTTATGCAAAAATTAAAAGAAGCAGAACCTACAGGTGTGAATGATTGCTTATTTTGGAATCTATCCTCTAATACAGGGTTGTCCAAAGGGCTATTTGTGGTCCCCAGCTCCATTTCAGGAAAGATCTAAATTTGTTTAGCAAACATTTTAATTTCAACCAGTGTGAAAGTAACACTGACATAATTTTCTTCCAATGGAAATGGCTAAGTGCAACACAACATATTAGTCTTTTTAGAAGCAAACTTTTGTAATCAGTAGAACCATGCTTATCCAGAGATTTTTCCTGAAAAGCCGACTTTGCTGCATCCAAATCAGATTTTCTACATTTTAATTAGCTTGGTTAAAATATAGCGAGCATTTTGAAAGAGAGTGACCCAAATCCTGATCTTATAACTGAGAATAACCTTTTTGAAAACTAGATGCCTGGCTTTTAACACCGCAAACTTGCAAAATCTTTTTTAAGTTTACAATCTAGAATGAATAGCATCTCTTTGCTAAAAAAAAAGTTATTTGCTTGACTTTATTGCATAAACAAGCCTTTGCCATCCTTCATGACAGAAATGTATAGAAACTCTATACTTTAAACATTTACAAATAAAAATTAAAATCTCTGAAAATTTGAGTCAGAAAAATGATTAAACTTTGTAATGAAACCCAAATGAATCCTGTGAAACATCTATATTTTCCTCCAATCTGTGCTGACAGATGCATCAGAAATCTGCCTCACATTTTAGACCAATCCCTTCAATCAAACTGAGTTAATAATCCACTTTCTGAATAATATTCTTTCACTAATTTGTGTCCCAAACCTTTATTCACAAAGTAAAACTCAAACTGAATGAAAAGCAGGTGATGGAGAGACCTTTAAACCTTAAAGCTTATTTATTTACTCCACTAAAATGCCAACATCCTGTATCTTTTTGAAGTTTGGTATAATCTATTAAAACGTTGCTGTGAATTCAGACTGGGAAAAATGCCTGAGTGGAAATGACTTTTTTTTTTACTCAAACCTACAGCGGGTCGCTGATGGATGACCTTTGTGCTCTTACCACTGGGCTCAGGAGGTTTTCTGGAGGAAACCCTGAAAGTGTCCTGATCCAGTTCTCCATTTTGACTTAAACTTTCTCAGCAATCTCCGCTGAGGAATGTTGCAGGTATTCTGCTGTTGAATAAAAATTTTTTCTAATGAGTTTTTGAAAAGCAGAGATTTCATTCCAGTCATTTTGATCTGATCTGAAACCTGCACCTGTCCTGATGCTGCCTTCCTGTCATGCCATTGTCTTCCCATCCTATTGTCTTCCTTTTGTCTTCCCGTCCTGTTACTGTCTGACAGACGGACTCACCTGGAGGAGGGGACGGAGCTGCATCCACGTGGACAATGATGATTGTGTCAACATGGCTCTCTTCCCGCAGGTTGTTCTTCTCTGGACGACTTGACACCTGTATGATCCAGTTTCCTCAGGACCAAAGACATGTCTCTGTCCTTCATCTGTCTGTCCTGCAGGTCCACCCGTTCCGTGTAGGGCGAGTGCTGGAAAGCGGATTTCATCCTCTTGTCCCGGTGAAGAACGTTTTTGGGACTCCAGGGGCCTCATGTATAAAAGCTTTCACACTAAAAATTGGTATATGGACAAATTTAATAAAGTACTAACGTCGCAAGGATGTGTGACCCTTCAAATCACAAATCCAGTGACGTCATTTGAGATATCTTGAAAGAAATTTTGATTTGTCCAAATATAATTGAAGATATCTTGAATTATTAGTCCAAATGTTAATAAAGGCATCGTAAATTGCCATTATGGACAGTCAAAATGTATTTTTGTCTAGTCAAAATGCATTTGTAGATATCTCAAACATAATTATAAATAATAAGGCGAAACCAAATTTATGCTAAAACGTCCTGCTACGGTTGGTCCTGCTATGGCAGGATGTTTGGATTGACTCTATGTGCTACACCTGTTTGAACGCCAGATGGCGCCATAGTGAAACGTTTAGATTTGAAGCAGCGGCGTTCTTTTAGTTGTGCCGTTCAGACGTGATTAGAGTTCATATTTCCATCTTTAACTGAACATAATTTGGACATATTTCAGTTGCATCTTGTGAAAATCACAACTGTTAAAACAAATATTGACAGTTACAGTAAAACAGTTGTGTTTCGTGCTTCGTTTTGCTTTCCTCTTCACAACTGTTGGGGTTACAACAAAAAAATAAATCTTAAAGTTATACTTGTGGTAATGAGTACAGAGATAAACCAAGTAGCATCTTTAATCCCAATTTGTTCAAAAATATCTTAAAAATACGTTTAACGGTAATGTAATTGATTATTTGAAGTAAGAAATCTTGTTACAGTATTTGAATCAGACATACTTTAATGTATAGAAGATAATGGTAAGCCATTTTGAGGCTGTAAAAAGGCCCATATCATCACTCCTCCACCATCATGCTTGCCCATTGGTGTGACGTGTTTTTGTTGACATATTTTGGTTTTCTCCAGACATGGAGCTGAGCATTGTGGGTAAAAATCTCTTTAGCTTTGTCTTCACTCAAAAGAAACTTTAAACATTTGAGTCATGGTAACATTCTTGTTTTACTGAGATTTCTTTTGTTTTTTTGATACAAGCTTTAATTTTTATTTTTTTCTAATTATTTTGAAATGATACTTAATATACAACATGCTGAGGGCTGTAAGAGATAAAACTAATTTCTTTTCTCACTTATTTAAACACATTTTAGTATCAGACACAGATAATCTGAGTAAACAAAGAAAGTCAACCGGTTGAGGTGAGAAAGATCTTGTCAAATCATAAATTAAGTGAGTAATGACATTTTTTGAGAGGGTGTTTATTTTTATTAACCACACCCAGGAGGACCGATTACTGCCTGACTGGTATAAAGTAGAAATCCCTTAAACAGAACCTGTTTGACGACAATATGAGGCCAGCGTATCATGCCATGTTTCGAAGGAAATTAAGAAACTGTCACGTATCAGTCTGGAAAGAGTTAAAGCCATTTGTTGTACACAAACAAGTAAATAATTCCTTAATATTGATTAAAAGGTTCAGGTTAAACTGGCAGATTATTTCACTTATAACATGGGAAAATGTCTTTATAATTGAAATAATGTCTGTGAAACTAGTACTTTGTTCATCGATATGAAGCAGTTATTTACTTAAAATAAGCTCCACTTGCTGAAAAGTTACTTGTAAGTTAGTTTTGTCTAAATTAGTTCAGTATTTGCACTAAATATATCATTATTTAGTGCAAATACTGAGATATTTGCACTAAAAACTACAAAAATACTTGGTAATAATTTGTTTTTTTGTGTGTGTTTTCAGGAAATGTTAAGTAAAACTACTTCAAATTTTCCCATGTGGAGATGATTTGTGTTTTCTTTTTTAGTTTCAGCTTTTAATGTTTTATTGGAAACTAGCAGAATTTTAATTTCTTCTCCAGCTTAATTTGGTGCTCAAATGCTGTTTAAGTTTTATATTTTTCTGTCATTCTTTTGTTGATTTGGATTTTTTTCAGCAGCATCAGATGGTCTGTAAGTTTAAAACTAGTAAATGTAAACTACAGCGGGCCACCAAAGTCATTAATTAAAAATGCAAAAATAAGTTTGAGGTTTTTGAAATGTTTTTAACTTTGCTTACTTGCTAAACTAATGTTTTTTTTGTGGGGGAGGGGAGGTTAAGTGCATACTACACCACATAGACACAAAATATTACCAAGTATTTTTGTAGTTTCTAGTACAAATATGCTACATTTGAAATAAGACCAAACTAATGCTCAAGTAAATTTTTCATTAAAATAAAGCTTTTATCTCAATACTTTAACATTGACAAAAAAGTACATTATTTCATTCATAACAGGAAAAAATGTTATGCCTTATTTCAAGTGTACTAAAATGTACAAATACCTGGTAAAACTTTGTTTTTACTGTCATTAAAAATCATATATAAAAATCATATTATATATATATTTTTTAAATACATTCAAGTGTTCCGTTTTTTAATTCAAATTTGGCTAAAACTTTATTGGCAAAATTTTTACCAGTGTGGCCAACAAATTTTTAACATTTCTGACTTCTTGTCAGGGACCGAACAAAACCATTTCAAGGGACACAAATGGCCCACAGGCCACATTTTGGACACCTTTGTCTAATATCTCACTGAAAAGTTACTTTTAAGTTAGTTTTGTCTTATTTCAAGTGTACAAACTTATTTGCAGAAGAAACTAAACCAAAAATAGATGTTATTTTGGACATTTGTCTAAATGTGTTAACCTGAATTTAGTATAATATGTAAATAGCAACAAATAATATGAAATCTACGTTTGATTTTGATTTATCGCACGAGTGTGCAGGTTTTCTCCCACACAAAGAGCTGCAGTATCGTGATCGGAGCAGCAGAGAGAAGCAGCCTCCTGCCTCCATTACTGACTGTTGTCTGCGTTGTCCTCGCTGACCTCAGCTGTGCCGTTGCTAAGTTGAGTTAAACTTTGCCTCCCTCCACACACAGAGACAGCCTGTCCCCTTCCCCTCACAGCTGTGTGGCCTGAATGCTGGAAATAGCTGCCGGAGCCACGGATGTTTAACAGTGGCTAACGTTGGCATTGTGAAGCGGGCGGCTGGGATTAATTAAGGAGAAACAATCGTTATCCTCTGTAACGATAAACGATGCTACACGCAGACTCAAAGCTGAAAATCAGTTTAGACGTCTTCCTGCTCTATTTTTTTCTCTTGTTTACTTTGATTCCCTTTGGTAGAATTTCTACCGGTCCAATCAGCGAACAGAAGAAGTTGTGAACGATGACGTAACTTAAGAATTGTAGTTTGTTGCTTTAGCAACGGCGGCGGAGGAAGTTAACGAGGCCGTTAAGTTCCTGTTGTCCACTTAACGCTAACGCCATCTTGTTTGGATCTGAACTTCTCTCTTTGCAGTGAAAGAAGCTTCGTAACATCGAACTGGCGCGTTAGACGTTACGGCCAAAAATTAGCGATTGGGTTGAAGCAAACTTTTCAATAATATCAAATATAGAAAAAAAATGTGTAGTGTGTGGCATGCAAACAGAGCAAAACCAGGAGACGATACTTTTTACACTTTATTGTATATTTATATATATATATACTTATATATATAAAACTACAAAAGTAAGACCGTTTTCAGTTCATAAACAGCTGTGAAGCTGAGCTTTTTATTTTCTACAGACCCACCGATACAGTGATCAGCTGATAATTTCTCTCTGTGTGTTTGTTTTGTTGCATAGAAAAAGGCACAGCGCTGAGGTCTGAAGTTACAGCCCGTGTTGAGGGAATCCGCCGCACGCTTGGACGCAATGAAACCGATTTGGTGACAAACACTGATTGAAAAGTCTTAGGAGCTTGAATGTTGGTCATACTATGTACATTACTTTTGGCATGAAAGCATCCATGACAGGCTTTGGAGTCTTGACATCTGTAGGTTTGAGACCGTTTTCTTTAAATATTGCTGCATGAATGTGAACTGTTTGCCTTTAACCGGAAAATGATAAAAAGTACAAAAGATATAAAAAGTTGTGGCCACCCCACCAGGAGAAAAAAAAATAAAATCCAGAACGCAACAAACCAACAGAAGATAATATAACAACCTATGTATATAAAAAATGGCTTCCACCCAGTTTTTCACACTCTGATACATTCCTATCTAAAAGTACATTCCTAACACACATTCTGTACACACATTTACAATCCATGTGTCCACTTCACATCAAAAATAAATATATTTACACAGAAAAGACAAAAACCCCAAGATGAATAAATAATTTCAATGGAAATTAAACAAAAGCACTCCAAAAAAATTAAAAACACACAGAGAAACAAGACACAGTCGTCTGCAAACAGCATAACGTGGCGCTTGACTCACATCTGAGCAAATACTCTGCCAGGGAACCCAAACTTTACACCACCCTCCATTTCTCTGAAACACCACTGGATACAAGGGCTTCTCCAGATGTCTGATAATTATTTTAAGATAAAATAAATGTCTTTTGAACCCTCCCTTTGGAACGTAGCTCTGATTGGCACAGTTTCCTCATATGGTACAGCTCAAATTGACGAGGTTTTCAACTTCAGGTAGCTTCACATTGTTTTTATTCACTGCTTTGCTAGCTTTGTACTTCCCAAACAGCATTAGCATCTACTGACAAAGCTACAAAAATTGACTTTTACAATGTTTTCTTCTCACTTTAATTCACTATTTAATAATCATTTCACTCATTCAGACTTTAATTTTAGTTTGAGTTCTCAAGGTTTTGCGGTTTGCTAGCTTGATAAATTTGTAATTGCAATAAATTATTTTAACCCGTTTTATAATGAATGAAACATTTTAAAAGTAATTTGTGATGAAAAAAATGTATTTTTTTAAAGCTATCATTAGCACAAAAGGTGGTGGAACAGTCTGTTATTTAAAGTTATTATTGTCTTCATTCTGAAAATTTGCAGTTTGAAGGGCTTAAATATTCTCTGAAACTGCAAAAATTTGCTCCACAGCACCCCCTACAATGTTAGTTACATTTAAGTAGTAGTCCAAAACAAAAACAGCCTCGACAAGAATCCATTCTGGATTGTGTCGTACAATACAGTGCCATCTACTGGCTATACACTGGCACTGCTGTGTAATTAATTAAGTGAGATTCAGATACAAGTGGACAGTTTTGAAAGGCATCATTCAGAACCAGTCTGGTGTTTCTGCAAAATGCCCGTTTTCTAAGCTGCCTCTGGCACCAACAGCGCCCTTCATGCCCTGCAACGATTTAAGCTCTCAGCTAAAACAGAGAAAATGCCCAGGATGGATTGCTTTGTTGTTTTTTGTTGCCTTCAGATGCATTGTCATAGTTCACAGGTCAGTAAAAAAAGGTGGCGCTACTTGGAGTGAAAACCAAAAATGCCAAACTTTTTGGGCTGTTCCACGTAAAGGAAAAGTGCCAAAAGTGTTCAGAAATGCTGCTTCTGACATTCTGAATTTTAAACAAATGCAAAAAAGATTTAATTTAATAGATTATAGTTAGATTTATAAGGCTTTGTGACGAACATAGTTTTAATGCACCACAGTCTGCTGCATGGCTGCAGTATCAGGTTAGCACTGTGGTTTTGGTTTTCCACTTCAGTGGAAATCTCAATTCAAATTTCTTCCGTGATAGTTTTAGCTCTCCCGCTAATACTGAGTTGAGAAAATAGTGTAAAGTAGCAGGACTGCTAATCTACAAAGAGCCATCTAGCATTTAAGGCTACCTGTTACTAACACATATAAACAAACCCCGTAGAAACAGGGAGTGTGAGTAATACTGTAAGCCCTGCTGTTACCAAATCATTATAATCTGTTTTCTGCCAAAAAAATAAATAAATAAATACATCAACTTTGGAGCTTTTCCCAAATCATCTACGTGCAATTGAGACTGGGGAGAGGGCTGCTCATTTCTTCGAGCGTAAACCAGTGTTACCAGTGGGTGCAGCTCATTTGAATATCTCTGCAATTGGTTTGTGATAACTGGCTCATATAACCGAGCTCATGTAAAACAACAATCAGCAGTTGTATTATGACTGTGAATAAGGTGGGGGGGCCAGGCGGGTTCGGGGGGATTGGAGGGGCCAAAAAGTTACCTTAAAAACAAACTAAACCAAAAAAACAGGAATTCTGGCATTGAATTCGTAGACATCATGTGTACACAAACAGATGCTCCCTTCTAGTAAAAAGTTTAAACAACAACCTGGTGATGTGGTTTAGAGCTACTCCTAAAGCATTATTGCAGAGCCAGGCTAATGTGGAAATCTATGGGGGTCCAAATGTGCCAAAATGTGATAAAAAAATAAACATGTTACACAGCATGTTTTGGTCTACATTGGAGTAAACTACACTGACATAATTACATATTATTGCAACCTTTTGTATTTTATGTATTTAATAAAATCAACCAATTTCAATAATTATAGTTACATTTATTTATGTCAGGGTTGCAAAATTGATCGAAGAAAAGAAGTTGGTACATTCTGCAGATTTTTCATTTAACTACTTAAGCTTTTTTATATATTAGGAATATATTAGAAGATCCAAATAAGCAAACTTTTCTGTTAAATCAATATTTTATTGCCTGAAATGCAATAAAATACATGGATCATTTGTAGAAAATGACAAATCTGCAGCTCAACATATGAAAATCTCAGCCTTTTCTGCTTGATATAACAACTATACAATACAGGGCTTATCTGTTTATTTTTGGATTAACCATTTAATAATTGAAGAGAAAAAGGTGCTTTTTTTGTTTTTTACTGAACTTGAACCAGGTGAAAACTACTTGAGTTCTAGGTAGAACATATTTACAGAAAAATAGTTTTTTTAACGTCTTAAATAGAAAAAGGGTGTGTTTTTGTACATTTTTGGCTTATTTACTCATCTGAGAATGTTTTTTTTTTTCAGCAATTTGCCTCTTTTGAGTTTGTATTTATCGTGATTAATCCAATTAATCATTTCAGCCCTACTGAATATAAAATAATTTACCAGATTATTTATTTACTACATCTCGTCACTTTTGGCACCCCACAGTCACCAATAAAACAATGTATTCCTCCTTAAATGCTTGCTTTACAATTAAAACATTGTATCTGTAATAAGATAAAGATTAAATAATCATAATTTGATCATGTAAAATTACCTCAACAAAATTTAATACAATATAATAAATTAAAAACGTCGTGTGACCCTCAGTGGGCTGTTAAAGTGAGAAGAGCGGATAAAAAATACTGTAAAAACCAGGAACTGAATAAGTGGTCATTTGAAAGGCACTCAGCTGCTAAAAGCCATAATTACAGTGTGTGTATGTATATGTTTGTTTTGTATTTCTGTACCTGTGAGGAGTGCATGTCCCCACGAGGATTAAAAATAGAAATATTTACAGTTACTCTTAAGGGTTAAGGCTTAGCTTCAGGTAAAGGACTAGAAAGGAAATTCATAAAGTTCCTCACAAGTATAGATATACAAAATTCTGTGCACTGCAAAAACACAAAACCTTACCATTATTAGTGTAGTTCATAGTGCAAATATCTTGGTACACATGAAATAAAATTATAACGTGACTATTCATCAAGATATAGGAGCTTGATTTAAGTAAATAATTTCCTAAAAGAGCCTATTATGCTTCGTTGAATGGTTAGGATAGATCTATGGAATTATCAAAACATATTCATTACATTTTTACACAAAATCATTCTTAGATCTGGTTAGTTCTGCTTATTTTAGCTCCTTTCAGAATTAGTTATTTTAGGGCTCTGTCACTTTAAATCCAAATAAGCTGCTGCTGGTCACGCCCTCAGCTCAACGTTTAGAATCGCAAGTGAAGATGGCTTCAAAAAGATGCACAATTATACAACCATACATCTTTGAAAAGCCTGAACAATTTAAAAAAGAATATAGCAAGTGGTTTCCAGCTGACCAAACGCACTGGAGTTCTTGGGTTGCTAGGTAACAGGGCTGGGCTCAGCTGGGGTTGCTAGGTAACCGCTCAGTAGTGGCCAGGTTTTTGAAAAAGAAAAAGTTCCACTGGCAGGTTATACTACTTCCAACCTGGGAAAATGTCTTTCTATAATAATCTGCCAATAATCTACTTTATTCCTTAATCAATATTAAGGAATTATTTACTTAAAACAAACTCATATCTTGGTGAAAAGTTACTTGTGAGTTAGTTTTGTCTCATTTCAAGTATACCAAGACATTTGCACGAGAAACTAGACCAAAAATGCTTCTATGTTTTTGCGGTGTGTATGCTTTGCTTCCTCGTTACTTCACTTCCACACCTAGAAAGGCGAGCACAGTGCATGAACAGTGTTGTGTAGAAGTAGTAGTTGTCATAGTAGTACTAGTTGACATCACCTTTGATGTTTACAATTACCGACCTTAGAAGAAAAAGTCTTTTAAAGAGATAAAAATAAAAGCGATCCCAAATTTTTCCCATCCAGTCTGTTTCTCCAGGTTAATAAAAAGTTTTGCAGGTGGAGGTCAGGGTGTCGCTGAATCATGACCCCACCAGCACCTCCATGATGTGGTCCAGTTCTGTCAGATCAATTTTAAAAGGCTGATTGGCTGAAACCTGGGGGGCGGAGCCACTGTACGGCGACGTCAGAGTTTTGAGGAGGTCGTCGGCGTTCACCACTGGCGAAAGCTTGGCGTGACCGCCACCGCCAGCTGTGGCGCCTACGGCCCCTGCTGTGGTGCAAGGGTCAAAGTCGTACATGGACGTGTCAATATCGGCGAACAGGACGTCGTCCAGCGCCAAGTCTGAGAGGAAACCCGAAGAAGAAGGGGACGAAGGCGAGGGGGAAATGTCTTCCAGGCTAGCAGGGGAATGTGCGGGCAGGAAAACAGCAGCTGCCTCTGGCTTAGCACCCATTGTCCTGCAGTCTCTGGTGGAGCCTGTGGGTGATGAGAAAGGGGATGGAGTGGGGGAGGTAGTTATGGTCATAGTATTAGCGGCTGCCGTCCGTGTAATGGCGGTGGGAGGAGCCAACTCCATGTCACTCGGAGGGGATGAGAAACTGTCGTTTGATAGGACAGTCACACTAGAGGACAACTTGCTCATTAGCGCTGATGATGGAGCCAGTGGGGGCGGAGACAGAGGAGGAGTGGGTGGGGACGGCGCGCAGAACGCCGAATCCCCACCGTCCTCTTCCAGTAGTGAGGCCGGAGTGAGGCAGGCGTCCAGGGGCGTGGCGCAGCCTTCCAAGCGCTGGGGCGCCGGGCAGCTGGGAGGCACCATTGGGTGGGGCGAAGGTGGCGGAGGAATCGCCGGCATCAACAGTGCAGATGGTTGGGACAGGATGCCGAAAGATGGCGGCGCCTCGCGGAACCCCTCGTCCATGGGGTCATCAGGCGGCGGCGAGGGCGGCAGAAACAGTGGCCGCAGGGAGCCCTCCTGCTTGAGCTCATCCTGGATGCGGCGGAGCATGTTGTTGATGAGGACGCGGCGCTCCAAGCTGGGCTCGCCAAGCGGCCGCTGGCTGTAGAGCTTCATCAGGGAGATGTTGAAGATGGTCTGTCTCTGAAGGGTGTAGGACACCTTGGAAAGACCCTCCAAGGCAACGCCTACCCCCGCTCCCGCCACCGACGCCTCCAGCGCTTTGCCTTCCAGGCCCTCTTCATCCTCTTCCAACTTCCGCTTTGCACCTTTACAGAACATATATCTAGACAACACAAAACAAAAGGAGAGGAAACAAGTTAATCAAGTGCTCAGATAAGAAATCATTAAGACACAAATCAAGTCTGAAGTCTAGTGTTGCTCCTTCGCATTCAGTGACTTATAGCTCAGAACCTAAATAAAGTCACTCCAGACTTTATGGAAATCTGTTAGACCTTATGGTGGATGATTTACAGTGTGTCCATTTATCTTTTTGGACAAAATCATTCTTGGATAATAAGATTTTAGTCTCATCAGTTCTGTCTAAAAGCTGTTTTAGGACTACTTATCACTTATCACAATTGGATCCACAATTACTTGATCAGTACATCTGAATGGTGCCATTGTATCCCCTCCTTTAGTGCCGCCCTGGGCAACTGCCCACATCGAAAAACTGCCTCTTTTGAGGTTTGACGTTAAATCGCATCAGGATACCAAAATCACTTCATTCGTACAGGAACCAAAGTCTTCTTTGGGACAGTAAGAAGCTGCAAACAGAAAATGAGCATATTGCATTTGGAGATAAAAATAAATAAATAAATAAAAATACAGAAAGAGAGCAGCTGCAGAGGAAACCTTCACACACCAAGTTACGTAATAGCAGTGCTCCCTGCTCAGCACAGGATCATAGGCCAGATTTAAAGCCCAACCTTTGGCCACTCCTCTTTTTATGATATTAGAGGAAGAACTTGCTGGTTGTGGCGGTGAGCAGGGTACAAAAGGAGCAATAATTTGGGTGATTTTTATAAAACTATTCAGAAAACAAAGAAGAAGAAAATGGAAAAGAAAGAAAGGAGCTACTGCAGTGTGTTTGACTTTAATCCAGGCCGACATGCAGCCAGTCGCCGCGTGAATAAAGGCGCATGCGTCTTCTCTCAAACACACATACTCACACACACGCACACACACACACACACACACACACACACAGGAAGTGTAAGCTGCAGGCCCAGTCACCATGACCTGTTGGTTGCCATGACAAACCGAGTCAGCTGGGAATTCACCCAAAGAAACGAATGGGACGCGGTGGAAGTAGGAAGAAGAGTACAGGAGGAAGATGAGGAAGACAAGCGAGAAGCGGAAGCAGAGGAGTAGGAAAGGTAATGAGGAATCCATCCAGAGATGCAGATAAACCCACAATCGCATCTACGACTAGGCCATGGGTGTTCAAAGTGGAGTTCGGGGGCCATTTGCAGAACCTGTCCTGATTTCTTGCGGACCCCAACCACAATTCAAGAATAATTTTCTACAAAACTACGACTATTGAATCAAAATCTACTTACAAAAATGTTAGATGCAGCAAAAAGTGATAATCATTTCCAAACCTTCTAGTTTCCATCTAAATTAGACCACATTTACTCACAACTTGTACTCTAAAATACACCTTTGTGCACCCAAATATGCTTTTAATTGCTGTATTAAAACTAGGCTAAATACATTGACCAAGATCCTGTTTTTATTGCTGAGAACAGACAAAATAGTTTTTCAGCTGTCTTACTTTATTGCCTAAAATGCAATAACATAACATTCCTTTGGCCTAAGCTTGATCATTTGTAGCAAAGGATGCATCTGTAGGTAAATAAATACGTCTAAAAACATGTGGAAAGTTCAGTCCTTCCTGTAAGACTCAACATTAATACAGTATAGTGCTGATCCGGTGTCTATTTTTTGGTTAATTGATTAATAATTGGATAAAAAAAAGAATATTTTTGTGTTTGTTTTACAAAATTTTAACCAGGTGAAATTAAAACAATGACAATTGAGGAGTTCTAGGTAGAACATATCTACAGACGAAAGTTTTTTAACGATGCAAAATGCTGATATTTTTGTACAGATTTGACTTAATTAGTCCTCAGTGTGGTGTTCTTTCAGCAAATGGCCTTTTGAAGAGTGTGTATATAGCTTACAATTGATTGCTTACTATATTATAGTTGACCATTATTTCAGTTATTGATTAATATGGTATACAATATAACTGCAAATGACGGGTTCTAACCGGTTTTCTGTTGAAAACTGTAGCGGAACAGCCTGGAATCACCATAGCAACCAGTGACTCAGCAATATTTCAGCCTCTGCTTCTTGCATTACTCGGCAGATTTTTATTTTGTAAATAAATAATCCAGTATCTAATAAACTGGGAATTATTCACAGACTCAAACGTGTAGTTTGAAGAAAGTATTCACACCTGCATCACACCAAGCGGTATCAGGTTGCTACGGTTACCGAGTAAGACCTCCAACTTCTCCACATCTTCCCAATAATTTACATGGTGAATAAAGATGCATTAGAGGAAATGAAAGAGAGTTTCTGGCAGCTGGATAACTTCTGGCATTAACGCTTTCTCACGTCGGCACTCCTTCATTGCAGCAGTGACTGCTGCTGCTGCTGCTTCAGGAAAATGGAGATTCAGAGGCGCGAGGAATCAAAAAAACAGCATTTCAAAGCAGAACGCTGCTGCTGTGTGACAGAGGCGAAGCAGCTGCGCATGTGTGACTCACCGAGCCGCGGCAGGCTGTTTGGGCTCTCTCACACACAAGACGCACACATACCAGAGGTGCCCCACCCGTCACATTCCTCTTCATTATCCTCCTCTCGCCTCTGACTATCCGCTCCTTCCACACTATTCCACCCGTCTTTAACATCCTGCAGCTTTAATTCCTCCAATTTCTCTACAGTAACTTCGTTTAAAAAAACGAAAAACGGATCGTAAAAGAGTCAAAGTGATAAAGCACAGCAGCGTAGCGGGGTCACTGACTGAAAATCCTATCGAGTCACAGTTAAACTATGGTGCCAAAACTTTCTGAAAGAGTTTCCTTTAGAGAAATTCAGTGAAATAAAAAAGTCCTGATGCTACGTTTGTTTTCAAATTTGTTGGCAGAAGCTTATATTACAATTAGAGACGCACCAATCTAGCTTTAACCGGCTCATACCGATTTCTGGCATGATTAAGAGCAACTGTTTGAAACCTGAAAGGTGCCGATGATAAAATAATTTCCCGTTTTTTTTGTTTTCCAGCAGATGTTTAGTTAAAAATATGCTAATTTAAAAATATATATATTAAAATGTCATTTTTGAGCATTTATTTTACATTTATTAACTATGATTAAGCCTGTAGCAAAAAGCAATTATGCAGTTAATCACAACATCAATTAAAATGAGCTTGATTTCCATTTGGATGGTTAATATTTTTTGCAAATCAATTTTGTTTGTAGAAATATAATCCATTTTATTTATTGTCTTGGTTGTACGTGGGGCTCTTTCTACTTGTTTTTGTTGTTTTATTTTGGATATTAAAATGTCTTCCATTGATCTTTGAGAGCACAAACTTGCTTTATTATATCAATATATTATTTGAAAATGGTCTAAAAACCACAACATTGTCATTTATCATAATATTATTTACCCTCCAGCAAAATTTGTTATGACAAATAACAAAAATATGCTATTTTTTTTACTACTTTTGTAAAGCTAATATCTTTGTAAACCCATTTAAAAATAATTAAACTAAATGAGTAAAGATCTTATAAAATATTTGCATAACTGTGGTTCAAATTTATTTTGATCTGAATGGTCTATACGCATTGGTAATATGATAAATATAAAAAAAGGCAAGTGAATGAGAACTGTGAGAATAATTACACAAAATCAGAATTTGTTTCTTCAATGCTACGTAAAAATTAGCTTCTAAAACAAGAGGAAACTGATGCGTCTGTATGTACAGAAATCATCCTTTAATCTGTTTTTTTTAATCAGACAACCCTTATCAAACCAAAATTACCTTCCTCTCGTAGATATGGTTTATTGGAATCAGAATATCACATTTCCTTACAGTGGACTATCACAGAAAATGACTTTACATGAGTACAAAACAGAAAAGTCCAAAATAGTTTGAGAAAGCCAAATAATTAAAAGGTACAAAATGACAAAATTATCTGAAATTAAATAAAGCATCACTTGTAAAGCAATGTCTATTATTTTAGCAGCTATAATAATAATTGTTGCATGTTGTGTTTGTACAACATGCATACATATATTCTTTATATGCTTTTTGGCATTTTGCAAATAGAGATAATTTTGATAATTTTAGCTGACCTAAATCTTTAAAAGTTTAGTTTCATTTAACTTCAGACGGCAAGAAAAAAAATTTTTTTTTTTTTATTGGAAAATATCTGGATTCAACTGTAAATAACGTCTTCCAATATTTGTTTTGTTTACATCAGTAAATAAAAGCAGATGTTTTGCTTTAAATGTGAGCTTTGTTTTACCTAAAAGGTTATGATATCAAAATCTCAACCTTGTCCAGAAAAAACAAAAAAATTAAAGTCTTGGCCGTCTCCGTTTTCTCTTCCTTTAGCTGAACAAGGGTTAACTCTAGTTAACAACAAATCCATGTAACTATCCAAGGATCGCTCCAAAGAGGAGGTAAAGTCAGGTGTGTGCATGCATGGTGGGTGCTGGATGCCAAACATTGAACATGCGGTCTGATGATATTATTCCTGGAGCCGGCTGCGTGTGCGTAGTGCAGTAGTGGAACAGTAGTGGACGGCCTCTGCAGTGATATTATGATCCTGTAACCGGATATGCTGGTTTCCATGCCTGAGCTGCACATCCACCCCTCCCCCCCACCTCCCTCCACGTTGGGCTATTTCAGGTTCTGTGGATGCACAAAGTACTAACACACACACACACACACACACACCGCTACACTGCTGCAGGTAGATGAAAGTGGCTTCCTCCTGAGTGCATCCATCTCTGCATTTGCACATGCATCCCAGACGAACGGCCGCAGTCATGACTGCATTTTCGCTGCGATGCGCCCGACTCTGCATGAGGACGAAACTCTCCAGCTCACCCCTGTGAAAATTCACCTACCGCCAAGGTTATTACAGCTAACTGAAGCTAACGAAATAATGAAAACTGAAACTGAGAAAACATTTCCATCAACTGAAATACATAAAGAAAACCAATTATAGCATTCGTTATAAAACTAACTGAAACATATTGAAATTATAAACATAATATCCTTTCTTTTCATGTTCATGAATTTATTTATTAGCCTTTCAAACTGATGTGAAATTGATTTCTTTTTCGCCCCACACACAAGCAGTTTACGCACTTCCAGTGCTGGACAATAAATCAATAATAGACACTGTGATAAACATGTCATTAATAGAATATTCAATATATAAAATATTCAATAAACTCCAGCCAGCTAAGCTAGGTTGGTGGAATCTACCATCTCGCTCACTCTATGGTTACCTAGCAACTCACTCACTCACTCTTTGGTTACCTAGCAACGGCCTGCTGAGTAACTTCCGCAGTAGCAGTTTTAATGTCTCTCCACTTTGTCTCAAAACTGCTTCAAAATAAACAACAATGTGGAGAGAAAACTGTGGATAAAAAAAGGAAAGGTAACACCACCAGTTAGGCAGTATTTCAAATATTTAAAGTGGAAAATGTTTTGATTAGCACAAACCTTTGTAAGCTGTCAAAATGCTCATGTTTTTACAGTAACAACATGTAAGTATAATCAAATTTATTTGTTAAAACTACAAAATGGTGGTAGAAACAGAAAAATATTCCAATAGTCATAAAACAATTCTGTTCATATAATAAAATACTTGAAAAAATAAAGTTGTTTTCACTTTTTTTAGAAATACAAAATATATACAAGATACTTTACCACTTTATGCAAAATTAACATTTAATTTTTGCACAATTAATTCATTATTAATGTAATCTAGCTGTGATTTCAATCACTTTAAATTCATTTACATATATTTTTAGTGGAGTTTTACGTCTGTCATTTTTGCAGGAAAACTTTGGTAGACACAGCTACCAAAGTTTTCTTTTAAAAACAAAACTTTCTTTTGAAAGTGTAATATAAACTAGCACACAAACTGAATTAGACAAAAAAATCACAACAAAAATAAAACTAAACCATAAAGGAAAATGCAAAACTATTATAACCATGTGTGTTTCACTCTCTCTCTCATGCACACACACACAATGTCATCCTAGTAAACACATTCCAGACCAAACCCAGAGGAAGAGATAGCGTATTGTGACCAGACCCCACTACGCTCACTCACAGAAATTAAGATACCATTATCCCAAGACGAGAGCCGAATCATTAAAACTGGTTCTGTGACATTCCTAAAATCCACATTCAAGATTCATTCATCCCGGTATCAGACATGATCATCGACTTCTTGTTGGTAACCAGGAAAACACACAATGAGAGTCACTTCCTAGCAGCTGTAGCAGCTGCATAATCAGAAACTGCACAAATGAAAGTGACAACGTGACACAGTTCGACACGCACCACTCAGCAAATCAAGGTTCTGATACTTCTGATTAAAGAAGAGCGGAGGAGATAGACTATTACGCACCAAAAAATGTTTTGTCTTTTTGATCTGAATAGTCAAGGACAACGAAGAATCCAGAGTTCAATATAATACCAAGGAAGAAAGCAATGCCAATGAGTCAGTTGGCAAACTTTAGAATAATAATCAATAAGCCTGTCACGATAAATTTTCTGGGTGACAAATTGTCTCAGAAGTTATTGCGATAAACGATAACGTTGTTGTTTTAAGACCAATTTCAAGTAATATAATGGTAATGGCATAATAATGCAAGAACACACACTCAAAGATTAATTAACATTTAACACAGATATTTTAAATATCCACAACAAATAAAAATAATCATGAAGTCTCTATAAACAAAATTGTCTTTCAAAACAAAGAGCTAGTTGAGACCAAAAAAACAGACTGGAAACTTTTTATCACCCAGTTTTTGGTAGAAAGAGAGAAAAACAATAAGTCATCCAAATGGTAATTAATAAACTCACTTTAATTTATCATGTGATTAACTGATTTATTGCTTATTGCGACAGGCCTATGCACCGATGTCAAAATTTTAGACAACTTTGTATACATATTAAATTAAACTTGAAACAAATAAACTGATTAATCGTGATTAATCAGTTATTCAAATAATCACCAACTAATTTTGTAACTGATTAATCATTAACTGAGCACACAGACTCAAAAAGGCAATTTTCTGAAAAAGCATTACACTCAAAGCAGTAATTTAGCCAAAACTGTGCAAAAAAAATATACATTTTCCATTTAAGATGTAAGAGACCTCTAAAACTCTTCCAGTGAAATCGTTTTAGCTTGATTCAGTTCAAATTCTGTCACAAAAATTTCTTAAGCATCTTGATTGATTTGTTAAATGAAAAAAAAACATTTTTGCGCTACACTGTATTGATATTAAGTCAAGCAGAAAGAACTGAGCTTCTCACATGTCGTTCACTAAAGGAATGCTTTCTTTTTACACTTTAGCCAATAAAATGTGTATTATATCCTAAAAAGGGTGATGAATTACTTATTTGCCTCTTTTATTGTCAAAACGTCTCAAATTCTGCAAAATGTACCAAGTTTTTTTTTTTAATCCGATTAATCGTCAGAGATAATTCATAACTAAAATCAAAGTTATTAGGAACCTCTTGAATAACTTCAGTTTTAACTTATTTTATTTTAGAGCTGCACTCTTTAGAAACTCTGAGGTATTTTAAAATGTTTATAAAACCTGTTGGAAATGTTTTCCCAACTCCTGTTTGGTTTACAAACTCCGACCCTCGTTTATGAAACTTACGTTTGATAACGTAAAATTTGTGGAGTGAAGTTGGACGTCTAAGCTTCACTGAACTTAGAAACTGAACTTCAGAAACTCAAAGAGTGCGACCAAAGGAGGTCTAATAAAGGAATAATGTAGCATTAAAATGCTTCTCCGGCTGCAGAAAACCAAGCTGGGTATTTTATTAAAGCAATTAAAAACTGGATTGAGCAGTGGAACCAGCTCAGACGGTTCAAAAGTGCACTGCAAAAAGCAACGTACCAAAAAAATAAAACATAAAAACACAAAATCCTGCCACATTTATTTTTTGGTCTAGAGTAGATATCTTAGTAAAAATTGTCGTAATTCAAATATGTTGAGATATTTGCACTAGAAACTAGACCAGAAATACTTGGTAAGATTTTGTGTCTGCAGTGTGAAGGAGCGAAAAAGTGCAAACGTTCAAAGAGAAAGTGATTTCATGACTAGCAAAGAAACAAAAACCAGGAACAAACCATTTGTTGAAATCAGATAGTTTCTGTGAAAAGAAAAAGATCCCTGGGGCTCCTAAATGTTTATAAGAAAGAAAATGTCTCTTCTCATAATGACACTGAGCATTTTTTCTCAATAAAAAATGTGTTGAGAGTAATTTACAATGTGCAATCCATTTTTAATGTACGTTTTGCTACTTTTTCCAAGTTATTTTCTCAGATTTAATTTTTTTAATATTCTTATTTTTTTTTAAAAACAAATCAGATATTTTTTCTAA
>NW_006799980.1:3022385-3028220 GCF_000485575.1 Poecilia formosa | reverse complement strand
CAGCACGATTACAATAGGCCTTCGCAGCGCTTAGCTGCTCGGGCCTAATTAATCATTTAGACAGGCTTCAACAATAGTCACAGCAGTAACAGTTTAGTGAAGAAATGCAAATATAACTAAACAATGTTTACTGTGCTTCTTCTATTCCTAGGTTTGGTGGAACAGACTGGTTTCCCAGTCTCCCAGGAGCAATTGGGACAGTTTGTGACAGAGACTAACAACATTCAATGTGGAGATGAACACCTTCAGGCACAGTTTGAGGACCTCCAGAGACAGTGTGGCCTAGCACATCCACAGAGTTGGGAATCATGTGTCGAAAACTATATCAAACTGAAAAACATGGCGGACTTATAAACAAACAAGAATCTAAATTTGAAGGTCTCACACAAACACTAACCAACAGTGTTATAACTGAACAGGTTTGACAAGTTAAATAGTCAGCATTTTGTTTTGTTGTTATGCATTTGACCTTAATAAAGCCCAAACCCAGGGGAGTTTTGAATCCCAAAGTCCATGTCTTCTTTAAACTGATGATACGTCTTGGACTCAGTATTTTGATAGTGTTGGAGCAGGTGCTACTGACAGGAAAACGAGAAGTGGCCTGAAAGATCAGTTTTGGTGGTGGCAGAATTGAAGATGGAGGTAGTGTGTTCAAGCCGGTGGCAAACATCAGGATGTCCTGGAGAGAGAGACCCGTTTTTTGTTCTAGAAAAGAAGCAACGAGTTCATGTATCAGATATTACAACAACACAAAAATATAGCAATAAATCTTAATGTCCACCTTCTGTGTCAAGGAGATAGTCTCTCCAGAATCCTAGCACTCTTGTTTCCTCATATCATCTGCTGTTACCCTTTTCACTGAGCTGAACCTCAAATATTTCCTCCAATATTTTGGATGTCAGCTGTTCCACTCTTGCACACATAAATGGCCTGAACACGGAAGCATGCTGCTCCAAAGCATTCTAGAAGTTCAGTGTTGAAAGGCCATCCTTGAATCTATAAAAAGTTTGAAACAGAAATCACCTTAATTGTTATCAAAAGAGCATAACTTTAAATAGATATTTTTCAGTCACACAAAGAACATTAATATGTCTAATCTTTTTTTATTATTTTTATTTAGCATAGGTAATATTGCTGATCCACTGTACACAGTGAATTAACCCAAAGTAACGTTATTTTTCTCCAGTTAAACCGTCCAATCAACAAGGCTCCTACTTATTTGGCTGCTGGGTGCTGTTGATTGATTGATTCTTGCACTATTGTACATTTGCTTGTTTTAACTGCAACAAAATAGTAACTAAATTAGCATAGTTATTTTTTAAGTCAAGGAAGAGAAACATTACCTTTGAATAGAGAAATGGTTGCGGTAAATGATGTACCAATCAATGAACTTCTTTACAATTTCCCATTTGTCATCAACACTCACAGGGAACTGCAAGCAACCAGCAGTTTGCAAGATGCTTGCATGTCTTTCAACTGACTGGTGTAGTTCAGTCAATGTACCTGCACTGGATATCTATGGTAGAGAACAATAACCAAAAACATAAATGAATATACTACTCCAGTACCTGTTTAAAGGTTAGAAGATATACCACACTTAAAGGGGCATTGTTATGTGAAATTAATTTCTAAAAGAACATGGCATGGTTGTTGGTGCCAGACATGCACCAACAACCATGCCAACAAACCTCTCAGCAGTATTTTAGGAATACTGATGAGTATTTTTGAAATATTCAGCAGTTTATGAAATACTCTGAATCTGCTGATCTACTGGGATTCTCATACACAACCTTCTCTAGGGTTTACACAGAATGGTCCAAAAAAGGTAAAATATCCAGTGAGCAACAGTTCTGTGGCTGCAAATGCCTTGCTGATGCCAGAGTTCAGAGGAGAATGGCCAGAAAGATTTGAGCTCATAGAACAGCAAGAATAACTCAAGAAACCACTCGTTACAACCGAGTTATGCAGAAGAGCATCTGAACACACAACATGTCAAACCTTAAGTCAGATGTGCTATAGCAGCAGAAGACCACACCGGATGCCATTCCTGTCAGCCAAGAACAGGGAGCTGAGGCTACAATTCACACAGGATCAACAAAATTGGACAATAAAAGATTGGAAAAACGTTGCCTGGTCTGATGAGTCTCAATTTCAGCAATGACATTTGGATGGGAGGGTCAGAATTTGGTGACAACATAAAAGTATGGATCCATCTGGCTCAACGGTTCCACGATTCAGGGTGGTGCAATGGAGTGCACTTTGGCCCATTGGTACCGATCGAACATCGTGTCAACGCCAAAGCCTACCTGAGTATTTTGCTAAGCAAAATACTTCATGACCACAGTGTTTTCATCTTCTGATGGCAAATTGCAGCACGTTAACTTGCCATGTCAGAAAGCATGAATCATCTCAGACTGGTTTCTTAAACATAATGAGTTCACTGAACTCGAATGGCCTCCACAGTCACCTGATGTCAATCCAATAGAAAACCTTTGGGATGTGGTGGAAGGAGAGATTTGCATCATGGATGTACTGCCAACAAATCTACAGCAACTATGTGATGCCATCATGTAAAGATGGACCAGACTATCTAAGGAATGTTTCCAGTACTTTGTTGAATCCATGCCACTATGGATTAAAGCAGTTCAGAAGGCAAATGGGCGTACAAACCGGTACTAACGAGATGTACCTAATAAAGTGGCCTGTCTTTTTTATGCATATAGCATTCACATAAGTGAAGGTAGCATAGGTACTTGTTTGTGCTTCAATATGACAACATGTGCCTTTTAGAAAATATCAGATTTATTCTGAACAATAGAATCGTATCAAACACAAAATACAAATGATCTTGTTATGGAATAATGAAGTTATGGAATAACACAATTTTTGCTTGATTGTAACAACTTGTAAAGCCTTATCAATAATGCTATCCTACCTCAATCAAAGAAGCCCTCATGGTGTTGTCGGTGATGTCTTCTATCTTTCCTTCTGTATTTGTTGATGTTCCTGTGAGGTGCTGGTAGAGCTTCTCAGATAAGAATTGAGGACCTGGACCTCCATGAACGACAGAAGTGGCAATCATCCTCCCAACCAGGAAATATTCATCATTTTTGGCTGCTGTATAGATTTTGTTCACATTAATTCCACATTCACCAACGGCTGTCACATTCTTATGAGAAAATTCTGAAATATTGCCCTTGACGTCAATACCTTCACTGTCAAAAGTGATAAATTTCCTTTCTTCTGGTCCATCAAAGACTCTGCGAGTCCTTAGGCAGTTCATTAAAAGGCTTAGAAACTCGCGCTTGGGACCACCGTTATCAACACCGTCTTCTGCCTGTCCCTCGTCATCGGTGAATTTTACAAATATTTAATTGAAAGGGTTGAAAGAAGCCCGCTTGAAACCTCTCAGTGCTCCATCCCATACATTGGCTCTGTTTATGTTAAAGCGGCTGAGAGATGATGACGTGATCTTTGCCGAGAGCTCTGAAATGATGTCTGCAGCAGTCACGTTGTCTGTACATGAAGAGTACAATTATTTCAAATACAAAAAGCACAAAAGGATTTAGAAGAAAACTAATTTCTAATCAATACCTTTGCTCAGGGAACTGCATCAGATATTCGTCCGGCTCAGAGTCGCTGTCAACAATTATTGGTGCGTACACATTTGTGTAGTTGCTGTATTGAAAAGGAAATAGAGTAAATACTTTACTAGGTAAATAATTTAAATTCATCCCTGATAAGGCATAGAGATTTCTGTCAGTCATTCTTGGCAGTAGGGTAGCTAATACCAGCATATTTGGGTAATTATTGCACACTACTCAAAGTTTGATCGAAAAAAAAATATTGAACAACCAGAAGTTATGGTGCTGTCAAGTTTTTTGCTCTTAAACCACCTCATCTTCTGCCCAAACTTGAAAAAGCTTGCTTCCCTCAAAGAAAAGCAGGAACCACTCATCTCAGCAACAATTTTCAGTTATCTTTTATTTTTGTGTTTAGATTATTTCAATTGACAGTGTAAGACCACCATGACTTTACATAAGTAGTCACAGAGCAGGTTGAAAACCTACAAACAAATTAAACAAAATCAATTACAGATCACAATGAACTAATTAAATATTTTTCAGGTAGTGTTAACAATCTACTTTTAAGTAAACAGTGAATGAACAAACAAATAAACTACATTCCAAACACATAAAACCCATTGAATCAAAGGCTAATTTTGGTCTCTGAATGCAGATTAAATGATATAATGTCCAGTTCCTACCAGTGGTGTCTTTGTGGAAGCTTGAAGCTGAGGCTCTTTGTCTGCAGAGATCATTGTGAGCACAGGTGTGCCAAGTTACCTTATAGAGTTCAGATGGGCATGAGTGAAAGGGATGGGTGCGCTTGGTTCTCTGTGATGTGTGTGCCAGTTGGGTGGAGATAGTAAATGCACTCACAAATGTACCATTTGCTGTTTTAACTTGACAGGTGCAAAACTTTTTTTTTCAATGACTTTTTTCAGTTTGGAAATGTAAGAAGACATTTTAGTTGAGATTAATAATTCAGTTAATTACAGTTCTTGGATTTATCCGTGATGGAATTTTTTGTAAGTCTTTATGCCAAATATTATGTGCAATTTCTATAAATCATTTCAGTAAATGTGTTGACATGTGCAAAAGTTGACATGTGCTCACACAACCTACCGATAGAAGTGGTTCTGGCCCTCTGAGGACATGGGATGCTCCTGGACGTTGGTGTTTCCTCCATCCTAATTTAACATAAATTAGTACTCCAGTTGTGGTAGTGGCAATACCATACAGACTTAGCTAACACAATGTCATGTATCTCATCTTGGGTGATTGTCTTTGTGAATTTTTGAAAATATTTTATGGTATGTAATTTTTACATATTGAACTATGAAAGGGATTGAGTTCAATCTTACCTGATCAAACCCTTGTTCCGTGTGTCCAAAAGGCCTGAAAATAAAAATTAACATAGCTATAAAGTGGATATAACAGTTTCTGCAACAAAATATGAAGCAAACAGTAATTTGTATTTTACCCATTCAAAATTTTCTCCAGTCTTGGAGTGCTTGCTTCATCTGGACCATCCTACACCTATGTACAACATATAAAAGACAGGTTTTATCTTATCAAAAGAAAGTGTAAGTAATTCAATTCAGGAGAAATGTCATAAAGATGCAGACTGACCACAGTGTCAGATAGTGGACTATCTTGAGATGGCAACCTTACATGAACCACACTGTCATCATCACTTGAACTTTGTCCACTGAAACCTTTAAAAAGCAATGATTATTTTGACATTTATTTTAATTATTATGTTTATGTAATTCCACAAATTGTTTAGTTGCATAGGAATTTTTCATAACTTCATATACATGTTACATAACAAGAACATTTTAGTATAAGTTGTTGTTACGACACTGAGCCAGTCGTAACAGTTGTACAAATAGAATTTTGTACAATTAGCAGCACAGTATACCCAGATAGCACAGAATGATTGAAACAACATTGAATCAATGTCAGCCAGAAACATTGAATCAACGTTGAACGCTGACATTGAAACAACATTGAATCAATGTCAGCCAGAAACATTGAATCAACGTTGAACGCTGACATTGAAACAACATTGAAAGTGGTCGGTGACTTGTATGTTGAATCAACGTTAGGGTTTCAACCATAACTGACATTATATCAATGTTGATTCAACCATCATCTGTATGTCAACTTGTCTGCATATTTGTGTTGATAGTACATTGAATCAGTTATGAATCAATGTTGATTCTACATTATATTAATGTTGAGTCAACCATCATCTGAACGTGGATCT
>NW_006799980.1:3017469-3022375 GCF_000485575.1 Poecilia formosa | reverse complement strand
TCATTAGATTTCAACCACAAAACAACACTGATTCATCGACACAGTTTCAACGGTTAGAATAGGATGATTGTTTTATGGTTGATCTACTGTCAGTTTTTGACTTCAACCATACATGCAACCTTTGTGATAATAATTCAACATTGAATTAACATCGTGTGCTATCTGGGTAGTTCTTCCCCAAACCTTGTCCTCAATGTCTGTAGTAATAATGGAATACTGTGACATCGAATTAAAACAATACTCTGTCCTTGGTGAAACAGTTTTCACGTTTCCTCTAAAGTGTACCTATCGTTTTATTGTGCTAATTTTCATAATTTTGTTGTTTGTAAACTTTGAATGTATTGACAATTTGTACAATTGTCTTATAGTATAATGGCTCTTGAAAAAATGTTGGTAAGACGTTATTTGGCGGGGTGTGCATAAGACTGATATGATACTGTCATAAACATGATATAACTCCTGTTAGGAACATACCAACAGTGTCATGAAGTGTCATTCAGTAAATAATGACAATTTTAATGAGAATTTGCTTTAAAAGTTGGATGAAAGGTTTTATGTTATGTTTATGACTGTCATGTCAGTCTTATGCACACCCCGTCAGATAAAGTGTTACCAAAATGGTAATATATGAAAGCACAATGCAATTATAATTTTTGTTCTTTAAAGTAATAACTTTGGTGTTTTTTTGTCACACTTAAATTTTCATGTTCATTGTGTTCACTTTTGATGTGTAAACTATAATTATGTAAAGCTCATCATAGAGTTGTGAGTAAAATTGGACAATTTTAAGATGTCGGCAATTAAACAAAATGTTTGAATTACCTTGAACATCTTGTGTAATTAATCTTTCCATGTAATTGTAGCCTAAAACAATGTAAGTACTGCAGTGTAGTTATGCATGTAATTTACAAAATAGGAAAGTAGGAATAAAGAAGACTTATGAGTAATTAAAATTGTATTTTATTAGCAATAGCAGTAAATCAAAAATAAAAATTAGGTGTAATTTAAATACATTACTAATATATTAGTATATTTAAAATATGCTTAAAGTATAGTAAAAGTATATTTTTAATTTAATTATATGACAGAATTAGTACACTCAAAATATCCTAATCAAGCTCTTGAATACTACATAAAAAAGTATACTTAAAGTATTCTAAGTACAACTTGAAGTTGTTCCAAAAAAATACGTTGAAGTATACTAAGTATACTAACAGTTGTAAATTAATACTATTTAAATACTGTTAAAGTACACTAAGCAGAGAAAGTTGTTCCAAAATAGTACAGTTTAAGTACATAAATCAAAGTATGCTAAAGTATGTTAAAATTTAATATACTAAAGTATACTTTTCTTTTTTACTAGGGCAGGCCTTGCATATGAGCTTCTGCCCACATTTCTTCTTGGGATCTGGCAGGGGTCGAAATGGATCATTTCCGGATGTCTTCTTTCTTTGGTGTCAGAGGTTTCTAGCACTTGAACACACCGTTGAAGTGAAGGTTTTACTACTCACTCTCTTGCTATAATCAGTTTGGTTGACATCTGGTTGAAGGTCAACTTCTGGACCAGGAACTTCTCTACACTGGCTTGTGTGGATCCAGCTGGTTCTTTAAGCAGTCTGAGTCATGAAGAGCCCTTTTAAGGTTTCTTGCCAAGTTGCCAGTATTCACTATGGTTCTACTTCACCATTGTCCAGTCAGCAGGGTTCAGTCAATGCAAAGGGGTTTGCAGGGGTCAAGTGTACAGCTTTCACAGCCTATAAGACTTAAAGAACAGTGGAGAGGTTGTACAGTAGGATAACATTGCATCGTCACAAACGGCAGTGGAAGGGAGTGGCTTGCTCCCTTAAAAGGTTTCTTGCCACATTATGTGTGGCACAAAGCATGCATGATCTTCTGCATAACTACAAATGTATGTCCATTTGATAAAATAAGAAAATAAAAGGCTAAGCAAACACTGGTTCAACATCAGGGCATCTTCACACCATTTGAGACGGCAGTGCCTGCAATCTGCCACAGAAAATTCTCACCTGTGGAAACAAAGGACTGTAAAGGACATAAATCAGCAAAGGGCTAGGTTAAGGGGCTGTGGGTATATCTTTTGCAGCAGAATCTGCTCTTCCATTTCGCAGTGATTCCAAAAAAAAAAAAGTTATGCACAACTCCAAATGCACAACATGAAACTGTGGATTACCATGACTGTCCTGTGGGAAGTTTGCAAGCTTCAATAAGAGAAATAACTTCAACCATTTGAACAGAGAAGTAAGAAAATGGAGGACCAGAGGTCAGATGCCATGTGAAGTCCAAAAACATCCCCTTTTCTCTCCCCCTTATTTTTTTTTAAAGTGGAAGTATGACAAGAGACAGAGACATTCTCAAAGGGAACAAGATCAGGGTTTTGAAGAGTGAATCGGTAATGTCAGTCCAGGAAGTGCAAAACTTCTCCAAAGAAGTACAACAACAGTCAGAGTCCCCATATTCAAGTATGGGGACATTCAAAAATGTACAGCGCTTGAATGATGTTAGTGATGTCCAAGAGAACAGCTATGCATCTGAGCCAATAAGTTGCCAAATGATGAGGTTTTCTGCTCCAAAAAGGTGAAGAACAAGGGCGAGCAGGCTGAAACCAACAATGTCAGAAGAGGCAAAATCAAGTTGTTGTTTTTTTCTTTTTCAGCTACAGGGATACAAGAAACCAAGTCAAAAGCAGTCAAGAGCCCTCACTATGAATGAGGGCTCTGATGGGGGCTTCAAAGATTGAGTCATTAAGATAAAATTTCTGCAACAAAGGGTCATCCCCAGAAAATGCATAAGTTGTTTCTTGGTGACAAGTTTGGGTATGTTCTTATTCTGAACAGTAGAAAACAAATTGTGAGGACCCAGAGCATCCCTCCCAGTTATAATGTGACCAAAAAACAAATCAGACATTTTTCGACACAAATTGTAATTCTAACAAAAACACTTTGGACCCAAAATCATGCCAATGTTTTATCTTTTTACAGAGAAATTGTTTCTTTCTTTGGGGGGTGGGGGTTTCACTTTGAGGTGGGACTGCATGGAACAATGTTGTCAGTAAATGTCCATTCATTGCCTTTCAACTCAACAACAAACTGAACTGATTGTTATGGACAGACAAAATTCATTTGAAATGTTAATGTTTATGTCCTAAAGTGGAATTTGGAACAAAATTGGCGCTTGAGATTGGATGGTAGCATTCCTTACATAGACATCTGCATATCTTTTAGAGTTTCATATAAAATTTTTTTTTTTTACAATGATCTATTCTTATTTTTTCTTTTGTTCACTGAATTGATTGCACTTATGTTTGTTGCATCTTGTAAAAGAGACAATTTATCTCATTTTATGGCCTGCAGGGTTTGGACAAAATGCTAGTCAGATCCTTCTTCCCTATTAGAAGAAGGATCTAACAGGGAGGAGTGTGCACACATGAAGTTTCATGTGTAACAATAATGCTGGAAGCTTTAAGGGAATGTCCTGTATTGCTTCAGGTTTTAATGAGCATAGTGTTTTCCAAAAGGCCTTCATATTTGGGAAAGATCACAAATGGTTCACAGTATGTTTTTCAACCTTATTTCATACTTGTTGGCAAGCTTGATGTCAAGTTAGATTTCAGCAAGGGCTGGATTTAAGGAGCAGTCAGTTTTAGTCATGAACACTTCAGTAGGAGTTTCAAAGTCTGAGGTTAGTCCTACAGTTGTATAATATTCAAAGCATTATCATCAGGTCAAAGGTCAGAGGAGTCCAGTCACTCATGGTCACACATAATTTAACAAAAACCACCCATATCCCTCCAAGGCCAGTTGCATGGCTTCGTAAGGGATACGTGGGTGTGATTTTATAAAATATTTGCAAGTAGATCTCTGTTTGACATAAATGCTACAATAATCTAATCTGCAGATGTTTTTTATAGTAATTGCTCAAAATACATACAAAATGCTTATGTATGTATTTTGAGATGTCTTTGCTGCAAAGTTCAAAACATTAGTGTAAAGGCCCTTGTATATCTATTTTTATCATTTGGTAATTTATTTATTTAGTGAATAGGCAGCCAGTGCTGCAGGATCCATAGTTGTAATACACCAGCAAACATCCTGCTTTATTGGCCCTCATTGAGGTTTGGCTGAAGGGGTTAATTTGCTGTGGCTCTTCAGCCTGGCAGCCATGTTTTTATGGGCCACACTGAACTCTGTCAAGTTCTTATCTAGGACTGAGTCAAATGCAGGGCAGATAAGAGCAATTTCCAATAGCAGGTGTTAACAGGCCTGCCCTTTGTCTTATCTGTGTTTGTTAATTAACCCAGTGTTGGATACTCACTGCACAGGGGCAAAACAACAGGGTAATAAAGAAAAAATAGGAAATGTCAGAGAATGGTCAGACACTCTGAGGTAACTGTAAGGGATTTTGTGAATTGCAGTGCTTTTCTTCATCTCCTTTGTTGAGCCATGTTGATATCATTCTGTCTAGGTAGCTAATCTGGATCCTAAGTATGACAGTTACTACATGTATTCTGAATTTATATTATAACTCTCAAGAAAGCTGGGCCAACAATGGCAAATGTATGAGTAATATTTTGCGGTTATTTTATTTCTATTTTGCTCTTGTCAGCCTGCATTTTAAGTTATTCATTGAGCTCTGTGTTTTACTCTGTATCAAATTTGTGTAGTGTCTTTAATCAGAGAAGATGTAAACTTCAAGCAAAAACAAACCTGCCAGGGATTTGAATTCAGGAGTATGGAAGCGCATTGCTATCACGCAGGAAAAAAAATTTTTCGAGCGCTATCACGTTATAACGTGATAGTATCTCGTTAAAACGTGATACTTATCTCGTTAAAACGTGTTATGTATCTTGTTAAAACGTGTCATTTATCTTGTTAAAACGTGACATTTA
>NW_006799980.1:3013784-3015554 GCF_000485575.1 Poecilia formosa | reverse complement strand
GTACATGTACTCATCAGGCAGGAAAAGGTCAATTAAGCAAACAAAATACCCATTTCAGAAAAATACAATGATGATCTGGCAAAAAACATTTTATTATTTGGGAGAAATGCAACAACTATCCAAACTACATGGATGCAATGTTTATCCATGTAGAGCAGGATTTAAACTGCTAAGGATATAGTATAGCTAAAGTGTCTGATCATTTTCCAGGGAAGGTATTTATGTAACTTGAAGAAATTAAAAACAAACATGATATTCCTACAAAATATTTCTATAACTATCTTCAAGTTCAGAGTTTTATTTTATCAAAGCAACACAATAATCTTTATCTACCCTCTTTGTCTTCATTAAAAGACATTATTGTAAGTCACCTATATGGTAAAGGATAGGTGTCTCTTCTTTACTCCTTGTTTGTCGACAAATATTAAAAATCTTTGACCAATATTCGACAAATATTATTATTTTATTTTTTATTTTATTTCTTTTATTTTATCAGGTAAACCCCGTTGAGATACACATCTTATCTTATTTTCAAGACGGACCTGGGTAGAAGTCTGCAACACACAGCAACCTGGTTACAAAATAAAATTAATTAATACATATGCAGAAGTGTAAAACAGTAGAAAAGAATTTAAAAACAGTGACACTGTTTAATAGAATCTCGTCTGTTAAGAATCGCTTGAAATAAGTCCAGTGGAACCAGTTCTGACATCTTTATTTCACAGTGGAGCTGATTCCAGGCCGTAGGAGCCATGACACTAAAAGCTTGCTTCCCTTTTTCAGTTCGGAAACGTGGAACATGCAAACGAAAAATATTGTTAAAACGTAAAGAATGGGAATTAACAGATCTATGCAAAAGAAAGTTTAAGTATGCTGGAGTCAAGCCGAGTAGAGATTTATAAATCAGGATCATTAGGTGATTGTTTCTCAGTACGCTTAAAGGAGGCCATTCAGCTTTTGCTGATTTATGATTTATTTTGGAGAGAGGAAGTCTTTTATTTTGAAGAATGCTTAACAGGATCTAGTTTTGTCTTTTGCCACTACCTAGCCTTCTGTTGATTTCGGTTGCTTGGTTACGAACAGCCGTTGCCGTTGTTCAGCAAGTGTAATGTTAAAAAAAATCTGAACAGAAAATGTTCAGCAAATACATCTGAGCCTCCGTTATAATCTCCCTTTAACCATTTCCCAAATCAGAAGCTACAATCGGAAGCCAACTTCAGCTTCGATCCAGACAGTCAGGAACGCCGCCACAGCTAGAGGACCGAATTGACGTTTCCTTCTGTGCAGTCCCGTTCTGTTTAGGATCCTGCTCAGAGAACGCATGCTATTAATGGTTTTAACCACAGTGCAAAGCAGCATCCGTATCTCTACATGTTGTAGACCAAACATGAAAGGAAACCTGACCAATTCATGTTAGCCACTGTACTAGCCTAGCATAATACCACCACTTCCTGGACATAAAATTATCACGTTTTAACAAGATACATAACACGTTTTAACAAGATACGTATCACGTTATAACGTGATAGCGCTCTAATTTTTTTTCCCTACACTAAGACCTGTTCACTATTATTGTCTGACCTGTGGAGTCAAGAAATCCAGAATACATAGAACATGGCTGACAACATCAAGTAGGCTTACATCTCAAAAAACAACACATGATATCCCAACCTAAAGACATTTAAGAATAGATGAGGGACAGTCACTGACATCTATTTGTCTGGAATAAGTTGCAGAGTCTTTTGAACTCTAGTGAATCAAAGTGAGACT
>NW_006799980.1:3003904-3012493 GCF_000485575.1 Poecilia formosa | reverse complement strand
GTGACAGTTTTTCCATCATAATTCTAAATTGGTATGTTCCTCATTTTGACAGTGACATGCAGATGAGAAAATTCTACACACTTTATAACTTGTTTGCTGCATTAATGACACTGTAGGATGCGGAGCACACAATAACATAATGAATGGTGTTTGTGTCTTACACCAGTGATAAAAAAATGGGACTGGCAAATATTATTGAGAAAACCATGTTAGTATTGTTTCCTGAGAGCGGTGAGAACTGAAGGTGCTTCAGACTGATTACATAAGCCAGTCCCTTTTTTACATTTAAAATCAATTTACTGAATCATTTCCGAGGAACTATTTATATGAGATGCAAATCAAATGATGGAATATTGTGTCCTGTTTTCATGTTGTGCAGCAAATTAGAAAAACATCATTTGCACCACAGTGGTTCTGTATATTCCTAATAGGTGGTAAATTTGCAGCACTTATGTAATCCTTCTTAAGTTTGTTTGATATCAATTCACAGTATTTCCTTTTTAATTAATTTACTTATGGACACTTACACCTGTGCTTCTGTTCACTGTAGATCACATGTTCACTATTCACTGTGGATCAAACTCGAGGCCTGTGGGCCAAATCTGGCCCACTAGAGCTATTTATGTGGCCCTCTAGATTCTAGACTAAACACTAAGTGTGCTTAAATATCATGTTATCAATCAAATCAATGCAGTTTCTATTTATTTATTGCCAAATTATATCAATCAATAAATATATAATTATTAAATATATTTTTCAACATAAATCACAGTACAAACAAACCCAACATTAAAAAGAAATTTGGCAGGTTAAATCAATTCAATAAATGCTTTTTATTACATAAATCAGCAGGTATCTAGTGGATCATCATGTAGGGCAGCATCCATGATATCTTCACTTATTGATTTTTCCTCCTGATATACATACCTGGGCACTGTTGACATTCAGAGGGCCAGATGGAGGGGGTAATGCTCATTACGCCCCCACAAGATGCCATCCTGGGCAGTTGCCTGTGTCACCCATATCAGAAACCGCCACTGATTGTGGCAATAGCATAACCTACCAGCATGCTATTTTACTAATAAACCTCCAAAGAATACCAAGGGAGAAGACTGGAACACAAATCCAGTCTTCAAATTCTTGTCACACAGCAAGGTCAGCTACCATAAAAAATAAAGACTCAATGTCTGAATGCCTTTTATGAACCATAACTAAACGTGTTCTCAATCTTTGTCTGTGACCGAAAAGACCAGCTGCATAATTAGTCATTCATAATTCAATGTCTATCCAGCTGCCTTGACTCTACTTCTTGAGGGATAAGAATATTGTCATCCCTAGAGAAAATGTAATTGCTAAAATAAATGATTCAGATGCGTTGAAACTTGCAGCCATATAATTCATTTAAGTCTGTGGAGGAAATGAGGTCTTCCTGTCCAGAGAATTTATTCAGTCCACCCGAGACTCTAAACCAGGTGAAAACATTTGAGCTGGTTATAATAAGAACAAATCTAATGACGAAGTAACAAAATACAAACATGACAAAAGTCAGTTTTCTCTTCAATAAGCACATACACAGTAAGATGCATCCAGAGGAAAGATACCTGAAGCAGAAAGAGTTTTGCTCCTTCCACGTGCTTTTCAGCTCCACTTCTGTTTGTCTTTGAAATCTGCATTAGAAAGAATGAGTTGCTTTTCACTGTGATGGACTAGTAACCTGTCTAGTCAAAACAAAAGAGTGCTTTTCTTTTGAAGGGACAATTTAACTCCAAAGGCAGCTTAACAGCAATCAAAAGACAGAGGATAAATTGTAACTGAGCTTATAAAATGATAATCACAAATGGTATGCTTATGATGTAAATAAGAACTTGTTTTAAATGTTGTGTGATTTAAATTGTGCATTTGTTAATTATATGCCAAAAATAAAATTAATTTACGTTGCTAACATTATTTTAAGTTAAGTTAAAATTCATCTGTAAGTACAGCTTACCAATGAAAAGGCTGGACTACCATGATTCCAGTAAAGGCTTTTCTCCTGTACAGCAATTCTGTACAGGCTTGCTGTACAGGATAAATCGCCATGGTAACTTATTTGTTACTACTTTTGTGAAACCGAATCAAGGATTACTTAAGCCAAGATATCTCAAAAGTCCTCACTTAATCCACTATCCTGGTTTTGTGAAGCAGCCCTCTGATCCTTGTCTACACTTTGAAACATTTTATTTGTTCATTACTAAGACAATTTAGTACAGCGACACAAAAATGGAAGCGCACACGAACACACTACAGATAAAGAAAATGAATTACAGCTGAATCCAAGGTACATACTTCCACAAAGGACATAAACACCTTTTAAGTTTAACCTTCTATTGTTTTGCAATCAAGGGAAGCAACACTTACAATTTAAATACTTTTTTTCTAATGAGTGCTGAACTTCTGCTTCTCAGTTGTAGCCTAAATAGCACGGTGGAAATAATTCTATTTTAATCATGTTTTCTTCTCCTTATTTGAAAGAACGTCTGTAAAGAGCAACAAATTTCAGTCTTGATCTGCCAATACAGAAATATCATAATGTAACTCTCTACCTTATAGAAAGGATTGCTGTGGTATCATAGTGTTTTTCTTTGTATGATTATTGAGTTGAAAGTGTTGGTATTGTGTCAACCTCAGAACCAAAGATTATTTAAAGTGACCAGTTATGTAGTTACTATGACATGCTCATGTTGGGGATGTGGAAGAAAGGAAATGTGACTGAGAATTACAAGACAAAATTAACAAAACTACTAAAAACTACAGGGAAAGTAAAAAATAAAAATAAAAAAAAGAACAAGATTACAGTCAAAATAGAAATAGAAGAATATCATTATCACACATCACATGAATAAAATTGTAGAAGATATCAGTGTTGAAGGCTTTCACTGTTTCTCAAACTGTACCAGCACACTTCGCAGTTTATCCACCAACACTGCAGAGGACGAGAGAGACAAAGACAGAGACATTCAAGGCTGACTCTAAGCCATTTAAAACGGAGGTTTTAAATGTTCAGCTGTAAAAGTTTTTGCTCAGTTCCACTACAGAGTGGAACTGAGCAAAAACAACAGCTCCATACCGCCAGCAGATGGCCTGCAAGAGCTTTCATAAGCTCTGCAGGCCTTGATCATCTCCCCCAGGGATTCAGGACAATCAGCAGGGAGCGGCTCCTGATATTTTTCCTCACACACTTTTTTAGAAATAATTTTGTCATCGTCACCGCAGTCTGGAAGAAGAAAGAGAAACTTTTTAATAAAGATCAAGGAGTGACTCAGCCATGGCTCAGATCTGATTGAGAACCTGAAATGTTTGTCCTTCCATACTCAAAGACTGATTGGAACAGATGATTTGTTAAAAATACCAGAGGAAACATGCCAGAAGTTTCTCAGCAATTATATAAAAAAGGCTGGATTACCATGATTCCAGTAAAGACTTTTCTACTACATATTGAAGATGATATAAATACTTTTCAACAGTTAAAAGTAAAAACAGCAAAAATATGTATTTCTAAAGAAAAATAACCCTTTTTACATGGTCCTGTCTTTTCTAGTGAACAAAACTGAAATAAACTTCTTGGTTGATGAAAATACAAATAAATCTAAATCTAACAGATTTATCAAAGATTATTTGCAAAGACAGGTTTCCAGATGCACACCTTCAAAAGGCTTTTTACGAGTGGCAATTTCCCACAAAACGATTCCCAAGCTGAAAAAGAACAAGATAACAAGATTTTTCAATTATTATTTCATTTGTGACATATTTCCATTCAATCATTTTGATTAAATTTTTACCGATATTAAATTTTTACCTATGCAAAGAATAAAAGCCATATTAAAAACCCTGCTGACTTTCTGACTGTTCTGTTTCTTTCAAACATGTTGAATGAATCAACTTATCCTGTCTTGCTAAAATAGCACATGAAATTTTTTGTATTTTAAATATTAACACTGTAAACACTAAATTGTGAAAACACTGCAAATCAAAAGAGATTTCTCAAAAAACATCCTGTAAAAGCAAACGCTGACTGGATGGTGGCCCCTGGTGATACCAACCTGTAGATCTCACACTCTTTGGTGTATGCATGGTTGATGTTGCTGAGCTGCTGGGGAGAGGAGTAGCACAGCAAGCTGATGGTTTTATCCTCTTTACCCTTAGTAGTTCTTTTCAGTGATGTCTCTGTTTTGGCTAGTTCTAGCCCTCCCAGCTGAAAACAGAAAGAGTATAAGAAGCAATGAATAGTTACCAGCATCTCATTCCAGTGTGTTTTGACTTTTTTACCTTCACTCTGTAGTTCTCATCCACGAGGAACTTACTGCTAGTGATGCTCATGTGAAGCTTACTTATTTCCTCAGTTAGATGGAGTCTAAAATACATTATTACACATTATTTTATTCATTTATGTATATATAAAACCATCCTTAGCTTAGTCAAACAAGCATATAATACTGCTCATCTCGATTTGCTAGCTTTAAGTTACTAAAGCTAGCATGTGGTGACATGTATTTGGAGGAAGTAGGTGGAGACACAAACATCTCTACATCAGCTCCTCATGGTACTTCAGCTCCCAAACTTTAACTTTTTACTACAGCTGGTGAAACATGTTGCAATCCACCTAATGCTGCCCTGTTTTGTTTCAACTCTCAATATGCCCGGAATATTTCTTGATCTGAATTTAAGTATGGAAGCCCATTTCCGCCATGAAAGCAAAAATAAAAGACCAACAGGAAGCCATAATTTCGACTTTCAAAGTCATAATTATGAAATTCTAAATCATAATTTCAACTTTCAAAGTCATAATTTCGAATCTCATAATTATGACTTTGAATGTTGAAATTATGACTTTGAAAGTCAAAATTATGACTTTGAATCTCACAATTTATGTCTTTGAAAGTCGAAATTATGACTTCCTGTTGGTCTTTTAGTTTTTCTTTCATGATGGAAATGGGCTTCCATAGGGGTTACGAGTTCTGAATTTGGGAAAATTAAGTTCTATACAACTTGAGATTAATTTTACCTTTTGGGAAAGTGCTTTGTATTGACATTGGGAGGAATCTGCCCCAATATGAATAACTCAGAGTTTAAAGAAGACAGTGATGGAATGGACCATTGGGAACATTAAGAACTTCTCTAACAGGCTGCAAACACAGAACTGTTGGACAAACTGGAACACAGAACAAAACGTTCCCGTCTGAAATCTCCGATCTCTGCCTCTACTACTTTAGCCAACTTACCGGTAAAGTCCCTGTGCTGCATCCAAACACATGGATGCTTTCCTGGTCCATAACAGTTCATGTTTGGAGTTCAGAACATCTCGAAGGCTTCCTTTTTCACAATACTCCATGATGACGAGGAACTCAGGGTTTGAAGCTGCAGAATTAAGTGTGACATAACTCTTTGCTATTTGAACTATCTTACCGGTTCTCAAGCTGGTCATTTTGTGTAATATTTAACAAATAGAAGTTGGCACAGAACAAGAATATTTTTTCCACTCTGATTGGCTGCTGTTAGGCCTACCGATTTTAAGTTGAATGTTCATTGCATTTTTCGTAGAGACCTGTGAAAATAATTTCTATTCCCATGGCTTTTTTGTTCTCTGGGAAATTATTTTGATGACAAATACAGAAACAAGCATAAAAATCAAAACATCTACAATAGTGAAAGTAATATTAATAATAAAATAATAATCAGTGCAAAGTAGCCTACAAATTCTTTGGTGGGGGGAGGTGAGGGACCTGGATAAAGGCTAGGGGGGCGCTGGCCCAAAAAAGGTTGAGAAACACTGAACTATCTTGAGCATTGTGTGCATCACTACTCACTGTTCTCTTCTCGGATGCAGATGCCGAACATTCGCAGGATGTTGGGTGACTCAAAGCGTTTCATGGTCTCAACTTCCTTATTGAAGACAGACTTTACCATCCTGCAGGTAGAGAAGGTGTTTATGGTAACAGTATGGTACAAAGAGCTGTATTTCTGAGAATTAGGTTACGTTTGATAGTCTTATTCAAAAACATATCTAGAGCAGACATGAATTTAAATAGATCATAAAATGGTTGTGCTCAGCCCAGTGACACATCTGTCCCATTGGTTAGAGTGCTGATCTACAGCTCTGCAGAAACTATGAGCAGCACTGAACTTGTGCATCTGTGTTTTACAGAAACACTTGGACGTCATGTAAACGTTCTTACAATGAAACAGACAAGTACTTTTTTGATAAAGAAGTTCTCTAATAATTGATATCAATCTGGATATATTGTTTCCAGGGCAGCTGGAAATAATTTTTTTATTAGATTATTTTGGATTATACCAAGTTAGATCACAAACATATAGACTGAATAGCAAATTGAATAGCAATTTGCTCTTCAATTTCTGAAACAAAGTTCACAAATGACTTTAAATAGGCCACAGACCCTGGTTTGGCTCCTGTGTATTTCTTGATGGCCACTGTGAAACCACCAAATTCTCCTTTGTAGACCTCAGAGGTTGGTGTTGTCATGAAGGACTTTTCTTCAACATTCTTCAGTTCATCTGGTTTAATCATTCGGATGTCCATACTTATGATCCTGGGTTTATTCACTGTGAAAATAAAAGGCAAATACTATTTTCAAATTTGCCAAAAAAGCTATGACTTTACTCAACTTGGACATCACTACTCCAGTATCGACATGCCATTGATTTAAAAATGGTTAACAAACATTATAGCTTAATAAAGTTCTAACAAATGAAATGTCAGTGGAAGGTTTTACAAATAACTACAAAAAATCTGACTTGATCTGACTAAAGGTTTGAGTTAGTGAAGGATGGGCCACACAAGAACTAAAAAGATAAAATATATCTCATCTGTCAATTGTCTCCAGAACAAGTTTGCTACTATCTGTATGTGTTATAGAGTAAGTTTCCCTGGTTGCTGGTGAGTACTGGGAGACTGTTACTGGAGCTTGCCCAGCGCACTGTTACTGCAAGAAGCTCAACTGAGTACATATTTATATTTCAAACATAGAAGGTTAGGCATTGTGATTAATCATGATTAATCATAGCACTACAGATAAATTAAGCTGTTTAAATTTTTAATAAGTGACAGCACTACGACATAAATGTTTTTTTTTTATGGATACATATAAATGTTTTTATATAAATCTAAAAACTGGTGTGGTTGACTGTTAATTTACTGTTTTATATTGTTAGATATTATTTTATAAATATCCTCAGAACTTATATCCTCTGCTTTACAGTTAAGTGGTGCCACTATTTCCACAACTGAATCTAACGTGTTGCCTTTCATGTCACCTTTCACTGTATGACTAAACTGCTGCCTTTGTTGTTGTAATATTCCTGATGACAATGGAGTGTGCATATGACCATATTCCAATACTGCACTCCAGATGAATGGGTGAGTGAATATTTTTAGCAAAATAAGGTATCAAAAATAATAATGATAATAATAACAAAAATCAAGTGACAAAATATGAAACCACTGGAATTGCAATAAGTCATTTTATCATAGCTGAGATTTGTAAAAAAAAAAAAAAAAGTTCAAACACCAAAATGGAAAACAGTAACAAAAGAGAAAACTACAGAGTGTCTGGAGTTTCAACAGAGTGAAGTTACTGTATACTCACGCATCTCCACGATTTTTACTACATTGGATTTAATGTCTTCAAGGTCCCTTTGCATGGTTTCCACATATTCCCCATATTCCATGAGCACTGAGGAACAAAAACACAGGTGTGTTTTGATTAGGACTAGCTGCTGACAACCATCATAGCTGTGCTTTTAAGAAGCAATCTGTAATGGAATGTTAATGCAGATATGATCTTTTTTAAAAAGGCAGCCATTTTATTCCGTTGTGGCCTACACTAATTTTATGTGATTTGTCAAACATGAATCAAATTTATTTTTCAGATAACTACTGTAAACATCTGCAGTTCCATTTAACTAAAATGTATAATTTAATCTACGAAGTGAAATATAAGTCAGTTTTTCTTACTTCTTTTTAATTCTGCATCATCTTCCCTGCTGTCAGCTTCATCTTCCTTCTGCCTGGAGATCTGCTCAAAAACCCTGAACAACTGATTTCCATGTTCTAGCTGCAGAGCTAATGCTAGGCTTTGGAAGGCATCATTGAGCCGTTCATTCACACTGTTGAATTCATCTCCATGACTGCTGGACTTCAGGATGCGCTTAACCAAGTTTGACAAAGTATATTTCTCAATGAGCTCCTGAGCTGATTTGAGAGTGATGGAGAGTCCCTTCAGGGAAGTCTCCACCTCAGCAGAGTGATTGACTTCATTCCTCTGTTTGATTGACTTCACCAAGTCCTCCAAGGCTTTTACTCGCTCCAGAACACGACAGCAGCGCTTTTTATTGGCCTTAACTTTCTCAACTAGAGTGTAGATCTGTGAAGTAATAGAAAGAATGGGCTCTACATAATCCATGATCATCTGAAAGGAAGAGAGAGCATAAAGTTTACAACAGAACATTAGAAAATAAGTTAAGGTAAACTCCGTGAGACACAGGCAAAAAAACTACCATATATACCAAATAACAGAGAGAAAAAAAGTAAAA
>NW_006799980.1:3001505-3002812 GCF_000485575.1 Poecilia formosa | reverse complement strand
GTCTTATCTCCACCCAGAGATCCAGAACCACGCAGACGAGCACCAGTTCCGGACCTCCTTGTACATACCTGTTAGCACTGTATTTAATAAACCACCATAACCTTTACCCGTCTCCAGAGTGTGTTCTGCGCATGTGGGTTCGACAAATTAATCTCAACATGACAGTTGTCTGCAATTGTTTTCACTTTGTGATAATATTTTTACACAAATGATTAATTCAATTCAATTGAACTGGCAAATGTCAATTGCAAAATGTCACCTGAAGTTAGATTTTGTTGGTTACTTTTGTCTGTTCATGTCTGAACAACTGGAGGAGGAGCGATGTTTGTCATAGTCTAAAGGCATGTTGGCATTCAGGTTCCTGATTGCCTCATTTCACTTGCTGTGGATATGAGCCATGTTATTTTGGTCAAAGACAAGATGGAAATCTGGACACCTTCAGACTTAATCCTGGAGAAGCAAGAGATTGTAGAATTGTGCCACTCATAGTGGTAGCATGTTGCAGGGGCGCGGAAAAGGGGTGAAAAGTGACGGCCCTGACCAGCAGAGGGCCCTCCACAATTTAATTATTTATATTTTGTTCATAGAAATAAAATTTAAAAAGTCGGGGTCCTGTCAAATACAAAATTAATCATATTGTATTTTCAAAGATTGTTTTTAGCAGTAAAAATGTAATGTTACCCCTCCCAGACCAAAAAACACACATCCGTTTTTGCCCTGAACTCCCCCCTAGATTTGCATGAAAAGGTTAATTCCTGCTTGAGAGTGACGCTGTATGCAGCTGCAGTCAGTAGAAGCTGCGGCCACGAACGACTGTACCAGTTACTATGCTGCTAAGAAAAGTTATAAAATCAGATTTTCAAAAACAAAGTAGAGAGAGGGAGAGAGAGAAAAAGGTAAGAATGTTAATTTATAACCCAGTTTTTCTCCAAGAGAGGTGGGTAGACTGTGTGAGATTATCAACCATTTAGCATAGTTAACTTAGCTACAAACTACTGTTTGCCTCCATTTCACTAGCATTTAATGAATTAAAGAAAAATATTCATATATTCATATATTTAACTTGTTCCCTGTACCTTTTACCACTTAACAAGAGGTGAGTCAGTCAGCAGCAGTTATAACCCACGTCCCTCCTGACCCGTACTCTCCTGAGTGAAATTAAAGCTACAGTATGTAACTTTTATACAATATATATTTTTCCACATATTTGTTAAAACTGTCATTATGTTGTGACTATAAACTATGAAAAATTTAAACTGTCACGATATGATGACAGCTTTAACAAATATGGAGAAAAAAATTTTTTT
>NW_006799980.1:2997355-3001118 GCF_000485575.1 Poecilia formosa | reverse complement strand
GGAGGAGGAGCGATGTTTGTCATAGTCTAAAGGCATGTTGGCATTCAGGTTCCTGATTGCCTCATTTCACTTGCTGTGGATATGAGCCATGTTATTTTGGTCAAAGACAAGATGGAAATCTGGACACCTTCAGACTTAATCCTGGAGAAGCAAGAGATTGTAGAATTGTGCCACTCATAGTGGTAGCGTGTTGCAGGGGCGCGGAAAAGGGGTGAGAAGTAACGGCAATTCTAGGGGCCCTGACCAGCAGAGGGCCCTCCACAATTTAATTATTTATATTTTGTTCATAGAAATAAAATAAAAAAACTGGGATCCTGTCAAATGCAAAATTAATCATATTGTATTTTCAAAGATTGTTTTTAGCAGTAAAAATGTAATGTTACCCCTCCCAGACCAAAAAACACACATCCGTTTTTGCCCTGAACTCCCCCCTGGATTTGCATGAAAAGGTTAATTCCTGCTTGAGAGTGACGCTGTATGCAGCTGCAGTCAGTAGAAGCTGCAGCCACGAACGACTGTACCAGTTACTATGCTGCTAAGAAAAGTTATGAAATCAGATTTTCAAAAACAAAGTAGAGAGAGGGAGAGAGAGAAAAAGGTAAGAATGTTAACTTATAACCCAGTTTTTCTCCAAGAGAGGTGGGTAGACTGTGTGAGATTATCAACCATTTAGCATAGTTAGCTTAGCTACAAACTACTGTTTGCCTCCGTTTCACTAGCATTTAATGAATTAAGGAAACAAATTCATATATTCATCTATTTAACGTGTTCCCTGTAACTTTTACCACTTAGCAACGGGTGAGTCAGTCAGCAGCAGTTATAACCCACGTCCCTCCTGACCCGTCCTCTCCTGAGTGAAATTAAAGCTGCAGTATGTAACTTTTATACAATATATATTTTTCCACATATTTGTTAAAACTGTCATTATGTTGTGACTATAAACTATGAAAAATTTATTTCCTCTGCTTTCTCCCAGTGCTCTCTACAAACAACCAATCAGACAGGAGAGTTTTAGTGCTGTCAATCACAATCTCATGTGGCTGCTCATCCTTCCACCCTCTCGCTCTGTGCTATGCTGCAGCTAGCATTGCCTGTTGTAAATGCTCGGTCTAGTTAGCATAGCTACCAATGAGCGCAGAGAAAATATTTTCCTGAAATGACATGTTATTTCTCCACCATTAACACAGTTAGCAGTCAGTGAATGAAGTTGATTAACAACACTAAGACCCTCCTCCTGGATCTGATTGGTTGTTTTAGGTCAGAACAGTGCATTACTTTAGCTAGCAATAGCAGTTCAGGAAGGAGGTGGAGAAGATTGATTGGAGGAGGAGGAGGAGGTGGAGAAGACAGATTATCTGTCTCATAACAAACTGTCACGACATGGTGACAGCTTTAACAAATATGGAGAAAACATTTTTTTTATTAAAGTTACATACTGCAGCTTGCATAAAATGCAACTACATAGCATTTTTTGAGAAGTCTGGATTGTTTTATGTGTGTTTTGCATGTTGTTTTTGACTGTTGCTCATGGGGAGAGACATTTCAGTAATCTAAAACTAAGAAAAAAATTAAGCAACCTACTTGCATACTGTATGTCGACTGTTGCATGTAAAATTCATGAGCAGTAAATATTGTGCTAGTATCAGTATTGGACCAAAGAAAGCAAGGCAGTTGCAAGCCTTTACAATTGTGATGCTTTTTATGGGTCACATTATAGACTCAAGAAATTGTAACAGCAGCTGNTAGGGGCCCTGACCAGCAGGGGGCCCTCCACAATTTAATTATTTATATTTTGTTCATAGAAATAAAATAAAAAAATCGGGGTCCTGTCAAATGCAAAATTAATCATATTGTATTTTCAAAGATTGTTTTTAGCAGTAAAGTTAAAAAAAGTGATAAAATCAGGTTTTCAAAAACAAAAGAGAGAGGGAGAGAGAGAAAAAGGTAAGAGTGTTAATTTATATCCCAGTTTTTCTCCAAGAGCGGTGGGTAGACTGTGTGAGATTATCAACCATTTAGCATAGTTAGCTTAGCTACAAACTACTGTTTGCTTCCATTTCACTAGCATTTAATGAATTAAGAAAAAAAAAAACACATATTCAGATATTTAAATTGTTCCCTGAACCTTTTACCACTTAACAACAGGTAAGTCAGTCAGCAGCAGCTATAACCCACGTCCCTCCTGACCCGTCCTCTCCTGAGTGAAATTAAAGCTGCAGTATGTAACTTTTATACAATATATATTTTTCCACATTTTTGTTAAAACTGTCATTATGTTGTGACTATAAACTATGAAAAATTTATTTCCTCTGCTTTCTCCCAATGCTCTCTACAAACAACCAATCAGACAGGAGAGTTTTTGGCTTTCAGAGAACCACTTTTTTTTTCTTTGTTGTTGACACTTCACTATTACTGCTGAAAAAATTCTGAAATTTATGTACACTGATTCAGTGAGACTTTATACTTTGGTTTAGGATTTATGACATGTTTGAATAATCTACAGGCTTTGTGGATCCTATTAATTTTAATTTGTAGTTTTATATCATAGTAAGGCAACTTTGCTTCATCTAAACCTTGACTAATTTCTTTATAATAATAATAATAATAATAAGAATATGTAATTATACTAATAACATTAGATCTTATTGAGGTGTTAATGCAGCCTCAACATTGGACTGGGATCTGTCACTTACAGGAAAGGCTTCGTTAAAGCTGCTTTGTTCTCGTGACACATTCAGTTGTCAAAGAACTCTGAAGGTATCGTGGGTTGACTCAGCAGAAGGTCACCACGCTGTGCAGCGCTTTGTAATTTGTAGATGAGTTGCTGTTGTCTGCAATTGCTTTCACTTTGTGATAATATTTTTACACACATGATTAATTCAATTCAATTGAACTGGCAAATGTCAATTGCAAAATGTCACCTGAAGTTAGATTTTGTTGGTTACTTCTGTCTGTTCATGTCTGAACAACAGGAGGAGGAGCGATGTTTGTCATAGTCTAAAGGCATGTTGGCATTCAGGTTCCTGATTGCCTCATTTCACTTGCTGTGGATATGAGCCATGTTATTTTGGTCAAAGACAAGATGGAAATCTGGACACCTTCAGACTTAATCCTGGAGAAGCAAGAGATTGTAGAATTGTGCCACTCATAGTGGTAGCGTGTTGCAGGGGCGCGGAAAAGGGGTGAAAAGTGACGGCAATTCTAGGGGCCCTGACCAGCAGAGGGCCCTCCACAATTTAATTATTTATATTTTGTTCATAGAAATAAAATAAAAAAAATCGGGGTCCTGTCAAATGCAAAATTAATCATATTGTATTTTCAAAGATTTTTTTTAGCTGTAAAAATGTAATGTTACCCCTCCCAGACCAAAAAACACACATCCGTTTTTGCCCTGAACTCCCCCCTGGATTTGCATGAAAAGGTTAATTCTTGCTTGAGAGTGACGCTGTATGCAGCTGCAGTCAGTAGAAGCTGCGGCCACGAACGACTGTACCAGTTACTATGCTGCTAAGAAAAGTTATGAAATCAGATTTTCAAAAACAAAGTAGAGAGAGGGAGAGAGAGAAAAAGGTAAGAATGTTAACTTATAACCCAGTTTTTCTCCAAGAGAGGTGGGTAGACTGTGTGAGATTATCAACCATTTAGCATAGTTAGCTTAGCTACAAACTACTGTTTGCCTCCGTTTCACTAGCATTTAATGAATTAAGGAAACATATTCATATATTTAACTTGTCCCTGTACCTTTTGTAGGTACAGGGACAAG
>NW_006799980.1:2986123-2996226 GCF_000485575.1 Poecilia formosa | reverse complement strand
TATTTGAGTGTTCCCTTTATTTTTTTGAGCAGTGTATATTAGCGGTTCTCAACGTGGGCAGTACCGGGCCCCGGGAGGTGTTCAGAGGACGGCAGGGGGCGCTGGCGGAAATTTTTACAAAAGGGGGGCGCTGGAATTACTTTGGGGGGCGTTTGGTCGTAAACTTTACACCTTATGTAACCGGGTGGTTTTACTGGAAAACATAGTTTACATCCAGTGGTAAATTCCCAACCGGTTTGGGCCCTTGAACACATCTAGGCCCCGTTCCCCACCTTTACTTCCATTCACAGCCTTGTCGGGCTCATTAGCGTATATAGGCACCGGGTGTGCACGCCAATCTGTGTGTGCGTTTGTTGGATCCGTTGTTGAGTTGGCTCTCAGTCAGATGAGCGCTGGTGCCGTGCTGTGAGTGTTTGGATCGTGGACATTTGATACTGGTAGGATAAATGGATATTTGATGTCACTACTTTACCTGTCTGTATTATTGTCGGCAGATACATCATTGTTTTCTTTTGGTATTGCCGATTGCTGCTGTTGTCTATTATGCTCCCACAAACGGTGCAGAACCAGAACAGCATAGCTCCTTATTTTTTATTAGCTTGTTGGGCAAAGCCTTAGGACTGGGTTGGGGCAATGTGGGGTTTGTTTTTCTTTTGTCTAACATTTTGTGTTATTTTGTGTTTCTACTAATTTGGTTTGCATTTGTTTTTGGTTCCAATTGCTTCTAGTCTTGTCCTGGGTTTTTGAGCCTTATTGAGTTTTAAATTAGAATTTCTATTTTTAAAACTGTAAAAGAATGTATAAATAAAATATATTTTGTATACTATTTCTGTTTCCTTATTCTCAGCCAGACACCTACCTGGGTACAATTAATTGGGAAACTCTAGACCACTTGATATTTCAGTGGTCTACCAGTTGGCTTTAGGGCCACGTCCTCAGTCACGATCCGGGTTCTTTCCCCCGTGTTACACTTAAATGCACAATACCAGTTTAGACTTTGAGCAACTTGTTAAAATTGTATTGTGCAACATTAAAACATGTTTGGCTGCAACGGTATCGATGGCAGCTCTCCTTCTATTCAGTGTTTGTAGCTTCTTGGCACAGTTCCGTTCTCCTGCTACGGCATCAGTTCAGCGTTACACTGGCTGATGACGGTGCTGTGATTCACTTTGTCTGGTATTTTTGTACATATGTTTTGGCAGTTCTGTGATCATGCCAAAGCAGCAACTTATATTAAAAAGTGTTTTATTTCCGTTTGAAAGCTGCCCGCTTCCATGGAAGGACAACAGAAANATTGGACCAAAGAAAGCAAGGCAGTTGCAAGCCTTTACAATTGTGATGCTTTTTATGGGTCACATTATAGACTCAAGAAATTGTAACAGCAGCTGTGCAGGGTGCAGGAGGGCCCAATCTAATTTTTTTGTCATGAGGCCTAAGATTCCTGGCAGCGCCCCTGGCATGTTGGAGTAGCTCTGTTACATTATGTCCAATTTATTCAACAGCTGTTTGCAAAACTTTTGCACAGAGAAAAAACATCAATTAGAAAGATTTATTAGACTGTGTTCTTTTTTGGCGCTCAGGCCCGGCTGAAGAAGTTCGTGCTGAGCATCATCAAGCGATTTGATGATCGGCTCAGGCCGGAGCTCAGGGTAGTCTTCTCCCCCAGGTCCGGACACTGGTGGTGGAGAAGAGCCTAGGAAGGAGGGAACACGGAGGTGCTCATCCGGATGGAGGTAGAGATGGGGAGGAGGTGGGTCAAAGCGCGGCTGAAAGGCTGGAGACCCCATCTTTGTTGGTGCTTTTGAAGGAACTCTTGTGTGGTGATTGGCTTGAGTGGCTTGCGCTCCGGTGCTTGTGATAATGGAAGAGGCCGGCGAGTAGATTGGAGTCTTCCCAGCTTGAATTTACACTTTAAAGCTTCCATTTCAAGGATAAATTATAATACAAGAAGTCACCAAAAGTACTTACATAATATCCCAAGTCTGCCTGCCTATATGTGTGTTTGAATATGAATTTATGCACATTATTGAGTGCAATTGGGTGAATTTGTAAAGCACTTCTCATAGGTCAGTATGAATGACTAGAACAAAAACATTCAGAACAAAATCCTTAGCAAAGAGGGATTTGAGGTCAACTTCACAAGCAACCTTCTGTTGCCAAAAAGTGTTTTCCTTAAAAGTTGAATTATGGAAGAACTACTTTTTGTGTTTTACATTAAAACAATTGGAGATATGGCTTAATATATGCAATCTCTATTGACATCAGTCATGTTCAATGCTGTTACTCTTACGTTTATCCTTTCCTTCACATTACAAAACTACATGTATCCCCATGTGTTTTATTGTTTTATTTTGATCTTTGGACAGGTGACCTGCTCAGGGTGTGCCCTGCCTCTCACCCACCGCTGCAGACAAGCAGCACCCCTCCATAGCCCAGCAAAATAAGTAGGTAAAGAGAATCAGTGGATGGATAAGTGTTGAATTTTTGTGTATCCACTTTTCAGTGGAGTCTTGTTGTACCTGTTGCCTTATGTAAATATGTCATGCGTTGACGTCAACTACCAAATTTGCCTTGGGTTATAATCTGGTATATTTACAAGTGATGTCTGTGTTTTTATTAATATATTTTAAAGTATCTATATCTGAATCTCATTTGTCAATACAAGTTTATAAAAAAAATAAACTAAAGAAAAATAAAGCTTTTTAAGTCTGAACCAATTTTTATACCTTCAATGTTGGAGACCAATTTATCCTGAACATATGACTTCACAATCCATGTAATGAAATTTGATTGGACTATGGTTAAGGTTATTTGGCTAAGCTGCATACCAAACTGCCAGTTGACTGCTATCTAGTTTGTTTCTCCCCAGTTTATTTAACTAGCAAGATATAAACTACATCTTAAGTTATGACATAATTACATCTATGCCTGTTGTCTGTCTGTCTTAACAGGAAATAATGGACACTCTAGAACGTATCTTTGGCCTATGCACAGCCATCTACCATAGGGCTGATAATGCGAAGGCCAACAAAAATCGCTGTCAACGAATCGCCCAAAGAGTTCGAACCCTGGAGAGACTTGCTAAAGCCATTAAAGAAAAGGGACATGGTCAAATCTCTTCTACAGTTCAACAAGCTCTGGATGAACTCTGCATTACACTGGTGTCTGCAGAGCAACTAATGACAAAATTCCACAAATCCAATTCTATTGAAGGCTTCATTAAGGCTGGCTCTAATGAGGATAAGTTTAGTAAGATGAATGATAAACTAGATGATAATTTCCAGGTCCTGTCAGGAGCACTGCAGATTGAGCAGAGGGATATGCTAATTTCACTCTGCTCAAGCAAAGAGAGTGTTAACGAAGGTAATGGCCCTGCACAGACATCTCCATTGCCATTCCCAATGCCAGAGCCCTGGCATGCAACATCAGTGTTTTCCCCTGTTGGTCAGCCACATCCTGCAGTACCAATATCTCCTCCGTCACCACCATTCAGCCCCACAGCACCTTATCCTCTCCAAACACCACAGTTCAGACACACAGCACCTTATCCTCTCCAAGCACCGCAATTCAGAACCACAGCACCTTTGCCTCCCGAAACACAACAATTCAGACCTCCAGCACCTTTGCCTCCCCAAACACAACAATTCAGACCTCCAGTACCTTTGCCTCCCCAAACACAACAATACAGATCTCCAATACCTTTGCCTCCCCAAACACCACAGTTCAGACCTCCAACACCTTTGCCTCCCCAGACATCACAGTTCAGGCCTCCAGCACCTCTGCCTTCCCAGACACCACAGTTCAGACCTCCAATACCTTTGCCTCCCCAAACACAACAATACAAACCTCCAACACCTTTGCCTCCTCAGACACCACAGTTCAGGCCTCCAGCACCTCTGCCTTTCCCAACACCATCTTTCATACCCACAACACCCACTGTTCCTCCTGCCATTCAAAGGTCTAACCCTACAACTGCTGTGCCAGCCCCACGCATCCACCCCCCCATGTCAGGGTACATCTCTACGGTCCCTCACCTTTTCCCTGCTTCAGTTCCAGCCCAGCTCCTTAACCCTGGCAATGTTGCATCAATGTCTGGCTCTACTGTAATGAACATTACTGTACAAAACACCACAGTTGTGACACATTATCCAGTCAACAACCTTGGTTTTCAGTAAGTTGAAGTCCAAAATACTAAATGGACACAACTTGCATATCAGTCCCTTGATGCACTTTTACAGAGTTACACTTATGTTCACATTTACACATTCATGCACAGAATCGGTTGATAACTTGAATTTAAGTGTCTTGCCTCTGTTATATCAAAGCGGCAGTGTTATGTAAAATTAACTATTTTTAGCTTTACATCACATTATAATGTTTTTTAATGTTATTTTCTCCTAAAAAAAATACTTGGAGTGTTGCCTTGATTCTTTCATTCATGTTTGAGAAATCCTTTAGTCTCTCGTGGCAACCATTTAGTGGTGCAAAACGCCTGTTGGTGAAGTTGGTAGCACCGTCTTCGAGAAGCAGCTCCTCCTAGGAGCTTCAGTTTCCAAGCTTCTGATCTTCTGCCTCACAGAGCAACCCTCCCTCTCCCATTCTATGTAGTTCTGGATATAATCTAACAAACTCAACCTAGTAGAAATAACTTTTTAACTCTATTAGTTGATGCATTATATGTCTATATTCTATTGTCTTTTCCAGATAATTTACTGATTTTATTATCATTATTATTATTACTATTCAATTATTTTAATTTCTTAATCCTCTGATGATGTCAGTGTTATTTTGTAACATAACCATAACCATGTATCATCTGATTGGTATAACAGTTGCTGTTATTTCTTTGTAAAATTATTCAGAGTTTCCACTTTTAAAACTGATTTTTGGGCATTGTCATGCTGATTTTTAGGTGTGGCTGAGATTTAGTGTATAAAAAGGGGCGTGTGCATCGGCTCGCGGCGGCGCAATCAGAGGGGAAGATGCTCACCGTCAGATCCGTGCAGCGGGAAACTTGAATTAATTGAACGTTTAGAACAAATAATAAATCAAAGAAAGGAGGTAAAACGGAAGATGAAAGTTCGCCCCAGCGCCGCGGATCGTGCGCTTTAGGAGCTGGATTGGAGCTTGTGCACAGGAAACTCCGCCAGGTGCAGGAGGACGCCAATTGTCCAGAGGACGCCGACGGAGCGAGAGGACGCCACCGGAGGGGTGGCGGGAAGAAAGACATTCCCGGTGAGATCTGGACTTTACGTTTCTTTTTGGGGATTTTTGGTGGTACCATTCCTTTTTCTCATTTTTTGGGAGGAGGTTTTTGACGCTTGGGATTTTTCGTTTTGGATTGAGACTTTGAATTAAAAAAAGAGAAATTCTCCCATGATATGGAACTCGTTTCTGGACAATATTCGTATTAAAAAGGATCAAGAAGATTTGGACATTTAACCATTTGAGTTTCTTTACTAACATGAACTAAGTGGATTAAACCTATCCTAAACTTATTTTGAGAGAGTTTTGGTTACTGATTTATTAGGATAACTATTATTATTTTCTTAGTTCGTGTTTTTTTGTAATAAATCATGGTTGCAAAAGGTCAACATAATTTCATATTTGAGTGTTTGGCTATTTATTTACTTCTCCATTTAACTGGTGTAACATATTTTGCCTGATGCCTGTGACGTAACCCCCTTGTGTGTATTTGTAAGTTCTGCTTTAAATGGGAGCCGAATTTTACAATTTCATTGAGTTCACTATCATTGCTTACACACACACACGCATAAACACACATACACACACACGGTCATGCATGTTCCGTCACTAACCCAAAGTACTTATTTTCTTTTTCACTAATGTACTGTTACTATGTATCTTGTACTGTGATGTATAATGGAAAAATAAATTAATTTAAAAAATGCAATAATTTTTTGACCTGCACCAATGACTTCCATATAATTATCTGCTGTTTTATAACATTATATATATATTTTTTTATATCATGTCAGTAAAAAAGAACTGTACTTTACTATGTGCTGAATAGTCATCTTCTCTAAAACTAATAGTTCTTATTTTATTGCTGGAGTCGTTACAAACAAAAAAGTTGAATCGTCTCAAAATCTGTCTGTTTTATGTGTTTCTCATTCTTTTCTGAAAATGCCTCCCAGATTGAATAGTTTGTCTAAGGTGAACATCAGCTTTCAGTGATGTTATGCTTTACAGCTGCAGTGGCGGTTTCTGATATGGGCGACATGGGCAACCCCCGAGGGCAGTATCTTGTGGGGTGCAGCATGAGCGCCTCCGCCCCTCCCTTCTGTTGAATCCAACCAACACCCCCATGCCCGGCTTCCTTGGGTGGAAGAATTGAGTCGTTATCTTTACAAACAGCACTTCCATCTGGTGGACCACAATAATATTCACATTGTGCAAAATCGTTAGTCTGTTTTCCTTAATTTATTAAAAATAAATAAAACATTAAAACGTATTACTCAAAGCAATTGTAATCAGTCTCCAGAAACCCAACAAGGACAACTCTTCGACACACCCTTCCTGTTTCAGTGAGTCATGTTTCTGCTTTGTATAGATGTCAGTCTATAGGAACACAGGACACTCCCACAGTGTTGCAACTTTCAGAGGCAAACAGGAAGAACCGTGGACCTCTAAGATACGAGGTTTCACTTTCACCCCATGCTAACAGATAGCACAGCACTGGGAAAGCAGGCGCATTAGCTACTGACTACCTCTTGAAGGTAAATTATATTTTTTACTTTTGATTCTCTGTAACATAGAAAGCTCTGCTTACCAGATCATCGTGTTGTTGAATCACCAAATACAAGCAGTTTCTCTTCATCAGTATGATATTCCCAAAAGAAACTCTAAAACTCCCTGAGCTGACTCTTTGTAGATACCTAATATTCTTAATGTTACATTCAAGGCCACTGTTCGAAAGCCGTTGTGAATAGAACCCTTTTGTTTTATCTTGATAACTGCACAAATCAAAAGAGCATTTTTCAGAGGTTATTACACTCCTGGATCACAAAGTCTTCAAGTGTCAGAAGAATGTCTGATCAGATGCACAGCAAGAGACAAGGACAACATACAACTAAAAAGTTGTCTTTGAAATTAACTTTGTTATTTCCATTTGTCTGAACAAGTTTGATCAGAGGGAGGTAAATTGAATCAAATGTTTTGTTTGTTTTGATTTTGAAAGAGCTGCACATCAGTCAAAAAGCAGACCAAGCAGAGTTAAAACTGAAACTCAAAATATGATTCAGAATGTCAAACCATTTATTGTTTAATGCTGATGAGCACACACTGTTTTTTTTATTCACCGTTTTGACCTTAATTGTATTGGAGGAGTTAAGGTGTGTTGAGGAAAATAAATATTCTTAGTGTTTAATACAGTTAAATCTTACATGTGAAAATAGTGGATTGAGTAAGATTCTTTTGGATAGCATCTTAGAGGGCTTTAAGTTAGCCCTGCAGAAAAGAATGTCTGTTATCAGGGAGGAACCATGTCATAAATTAACTGTCACACAGGCCTGTCTCAAATGAGCAGGCAGCGAGGAGACATCTCAAGTCATCTCCCTCAGAGAAACATTAAAACTTAAGGACAAACAAAATAACACAATACTAACAATAATTGCAATTTAATTAGTAGAATACAATTTAGTTAAAATTAACATGACTTGAAGTAGTCTAATTAGTTTTATATTAACTACATGGAGTCTCTAACCTAGGCCAAACGTAATATCAGTTAAATATAATCAAAACTAGCATAACATTAATTAGAAAATGTTTAGAATTAATGTGTTTATATTGAAAATGCTCAGGTATATTCTATACGAGTTTTATTCTTAAAATCTGTGCTTCCGTCTAAGAGGATGCAGAAGTTCTGAACCACTTTGCGTACCAGGCGTCATGTCAATTTAAAATTACTGCACTGATCTGTATATGTAGGAATTGACCAGCAGGGAAATAAAATAGGTTTAAGACAGTTTAACTTTTGGTTGAACTCTGGTAAAAAAATAGAGGCTTTGTTCCAACCAGGAATTAGGAGTAACATCACATTTCAAACTGGCATGAGAAGAGCTTGCTCTAAATGACCTTTGCTCTGTCACGATTGGTGTTGGTTGGTGGTGAGGAGAGATGCAGGTAGACCCAGGTTGTGATGAAGAGGATAAATTTAATGATGAATGTAGCTCAACATTGTCCAAGTCAGGCAGGACGGCAGGAACATTTAGCACACAGCTAACAACCGGCAGCAACTGACAACGTGAAACTAGAGCTTAGCAAACCAGGAATGTACAGTTCTACTGGAAAGCATGACACGAACTAAGACAAACGTAAGACAAGGACCCGACAAGAGACAGAGACAACAGGTGGACATAAATACACGCGGGGTAATCAAGGGAACGAGACACACCTGGGAACAATCAACGGGGAAGATGCAGAGACAGAGACTCAGGGAACAGGATAACAATAAACACAGAAATAACTCAAAAATAAACACACAGAAACACGGATCATTACAGTACCCCCTCCTCAAGGGCGGCTACCAGACGCCCAAAAGAAAACAGTCCCAAAAAAACCCAAAAACAACAGGGTGGGCGGAGGGGCGACGGCAGGAGGGCTAGAGTCCAGAAATCAAAAACTAAACCCAAACAGGAACTCGGACACAGGAAACAGTCCGGGGGCCGACCACGGCACAGGAGGTGGAGCTCCCGTGGGAGATCCGGAGGGCAGCGACGTCGGAGGCGGAGTTGGAGCTGCGGTGGGCACAGACGAGGAGGCGGGTCCGGCGGTCTCCGCCGGCGCAGGAAGCTCAGACGAGGAGGCTCTGGAGGGCCGGCAGGAGGGCCGGCTGGAGGCTCTGGAAGGCCGGCTGGAGTCTCTGGAGGAGCACTAGGAGTCTCTGGCTCGGGGGACTGCACACCGGCAGCGGACGCAGGAAACTCTGGGGCTGCTCACATGCAGCGAATGCAGGAAACTCTGGGGGCTGCTCACATGCAGCGGACGCAGGAAACTCTGGGGGCTGCTCACGTGCAGCAAATGCAGGAAACTCTGGGGGCTGCTCACATGCAGCGGACGCAGAAAACTCTGGAGCAGGCCACGCCACTAGCCGTTCCACCTGTCGTCCTGGGGCTAGTCTGGCCGCCTGAAACCCCATCACCATGGGAACTGTTTCGACTGGAGACGGGCGGACGGAGGTGGCTGGAGACGGAGACAACAGGTGGACATAAATACACGAACGAGACACACCTGGGAACAATCAACGGGAAAGACGCAGAGACAGAGACTCAGGGAACAGGGTAACAATAAACACAGAAATAACTCAAAAATAAACACACAGAAACACGGATCATGACATGCTCTCACTTGTCTAGAAAGAGAAGCGCCGTAGCCCTGAAATTGAACAGGTCTCAGAAGGTAATGAAATTGCCCAAACTGAGTAATTTGAAAGTGGTATACATGCCATTTCTGTATGTATACAATATAATAAAACATAGGTCTATCTATCCGTCTATCTAGATCAGTGTTTCTCAACCTTTTTTGGCCCAGCGCCCCCCTAGCCTTTATCCAGGTCCCTCACCGCCCCCCACCAAAGTATTTGTAGGCTACTTTGCACTGATTATTAATATTACTATCACTATTGTAGATGTTTTGATTTTTATGCTCGTTTCTGTATTTATCATCAAAATAACTTCCCAGAGAACAAAAAAGCCATGGGAATAGAAATTATTTTCACAGATCTCTACGAAAAATGCAATGAATATTCAACTTAAAATCGGTAGGTCTAACAGCAGCCAATCAGAGTGGAAAAAATATTCTTGTTCTGTGCCATCTTCTATTTGTTAATTACACAAAATGACCAGATAAAAGATGTCCAACAATGCCAGTTTAAACTTTGAACGAATGAGCTCTGCAACATTAAAACATGGATAGAACTGTAACTACATTAATCATAGCTCTTCTCTTCAGTGTTTGTCGTTTTCTGGTGGTGCAGCTCTGTGCTGCCTTCAGGCGAATGGGACAGAGTATCATCCATAAAATTTCACCCACATGGCATTTATTGTGCAAACCAGAGCTTTCAGTGGAAAAACAAAAGTTCC
>NW_006799980.1:2983802-2986113 GCF_000485575.1 Poecilia formosa | reverse complement strand
AGCAATACATAGCCATGAAACTGTAGTTACACATGGGGCAGGTATCAAATCACACCTGTATACATATCTGTGGATAATGGAAACACACAGTCAGCTTAGGTTCCAAAATGCAAACATACCATCAGTGTGAAACTCTTCTTTGTTTTATGAACACAACCCCTCTAAAGAACAGTTAAGGGACAAACAAAATTCTTCCTATGCAACTATGGGTGACAACAAAATTACTGTCATCCAAAATCATCAGAATTCTTTTTTGATTTTGTTTTGTAACTACAAAAATTTCAACATAACACATTTAACTGAAAATTACATGCACTCATTAACCTGAACAAATATAACCTTACATATTGTTAAGCCTGTCAGTATGATAGATATTTGTCCATTTATGGTCTGACCAACCAGTCGTTATCCTGGGATGACGCCGGGCTCTCAGATTGTAACGTCCAGCACAATCTGAAGCGTGGTCAAACTCGGTCTCATCAGCGTTGGTCTCATCGACCCCATGAGGCGTCTGTGAGTGGCGAACGTCATGTGATACATCACAAAACACATCACCTGGAGGGAAGTCCTGGATGGCATCAGTCTGAGGGGAACCGTCCTCAAGATCATCGTCCATGTGATCCACCTGTGCAGCCGCACCGGCAGTCTTTTTGCAGCTGGCAGAGTCCCAAGTATGGAAAGGCTGCATGTTCACAACATGGAAAACTCCAGCATCGGCTCCAGTTTCAACATCAATCAGTCTGTAGTTCACATCGCTAAGTTTCTGACTGACACGGTAGGGTCCTTTGAACAGCGGTGCCAGTTTAGCCGTAAAATTCGCCAAAGCATCTGATCTTGGGTGAGACTTCACTCGGACCAGATCACCAATCCCAAAGGCAGAATGGCGGCGTCTCAAGTCATAGTAGTGTTTCTGTCTTTTGTGGCTGAGGTCCAGCGCAGCCCTGGCGTGGTGATGAGCATCCCTGAGGGTGGCTCTCAGAGTCTCTGGATACTGCACATCCGGGTCATCCACTCCATCACAGCTTGGTTGAGTGATTAGATCGAGGGGCGTGTCCAGCTCACGACCATACAACATCATGGATGGACTAAGACCTGTGCTGTCATGCGGAGCTGTGCGAAGTGCAAAACAGATTTGTGGTAAAAACCTGTCCCATGCGGTGTGTTTGTCACTCACATAGGCACGGATAGCTGTTTTAAGTGTCCTGTTCACACGCTCTGTCGCGTCTGTTTGCGGGTGATAAGCTGTAGTAAGCCTATATGTTGAGCCTAGAGCTGACACCGTGTGTTCGAACAACTCACTAACAAAGGGAGAACCTCTGTCTGAAATGAGATAGGTGGGGCTGCCATGTCTAGCAAATATTTCACTTAAGAACTTGCTAGCTGCAACCTGAGCTGTGGCCTCTCTAACTGCACACACCTCAATCCACTTCGAAAAATAGTCCACAAAGACCAGCAAATAAGAATTCCCTGATTGAGTACGGGGCAAGGGACCCACAAAGTCCACTCCTGTGTATTCCCAGGGTTTTTGGGGTACAATAGGGACCATGAGACCAGCTTGTTTCTGTTGACTGGGTTTTGTGAGTTGGCAGACCGAGCAAGAGGTGACATAACGTTTGACATCACCTGCCATGCCAGGCCAAAAGAACCTGTGTCGTAGTCTCATCAGTGTTTTGGAAACACCGAGATGGCCAGCAGTGGGGTGGTCATGGTAATAGCTCAGCAGGGTTCCACGAAGAGATGTTGGGGCAAAAAGCTTGAGTTCTTTTAATGGGTGCAAACTGCACACAGTCTTTCGGTCCCTGTAATACAGCAAACTGTCATAGACAGTATATTGTTCTTGGAATTTACTGTCCATCGGAACTGACGAGTCTGATTCAATGTCTCTGAGGAGCTGACCCGTCACAGGGTCATCCATTTGCAGCTGCCTCATGTGCGAACGATCCGACAATAACACTGGGGGCAGGGAACGGATGTCCAAACTGCCTATAACAGCGTGTTCTGGAAGGATATCAGTGGGCTTGTCATTTTGGTTTGGCAGGGGATTCCTGGAAAGAGCATCAGGAACTGCATTGTGTTGTCCTGGCTTGTGGACAATTGAAAAGTCAAAGTCTTGTAGTCTCAAAGACCACCTAGCCAGCCGGCCAGAGGGGTTTGGACGGGACATGAGCCACTGTTAAGGAAGAAATATTTAAATTGGTTAACTTTGGAAAAAAGTTTGGCTCTCTCTCTTCCTCTGGATCCTAGGTCCTCTCGGCGGGCCACGTGTAGCCACAAGGAAAACAACAATGCGTGTTGACGTCACAGAATTACA
>NW_006799980.1:2945168-2974064 GCF_000485575.1 Poecilia formosa | reverse complement strand
CCCAGTCCAATGTTGAGGCTGCATTAACACCTCAATAAGATTTAATGTTATTAGTATAATTACATATTATTCTTCTTCTTATTATTATAAAGAAATTAGGCAAGGTTTAGATGAAGCAAAGTTGCCTTACTATGATATAAAACTACAAATTAAAATTAATAGGATCCACAAAGCCTGTAGATTATTCAAACATGTCATAAATCCTAAACCAAAGTATAAAGTCTCACTGAATCAGTGTACATAAATTTCAGAATTTTTTCAGCAGTAATAGTGAAGTGTCAACAACGAAGAAAAAAAAATTGGTTCTCTGAAAGCCAAATATAGAGAATAGCAAGAGGGGGCTAAAGGGGCTTGAGCACCTGGCCCTTTTGTTCCTTGCCCTCTGACATATAACATGTACTACTTTTTTTTTTGTATTTTTAAAGAAAAACAACATAATAAGCCCTCCTGTCACCCGTGACGCACTACGCAATTGCCTCTCGCACAGTGAGATAAGGCGGCTAACTGCAGAACTCAACGTAGTGAATGTTCCAGATTACAGAACAGTTTTTGATGAATTTTAAAAAAAAGTTTTTGGTGAATAAAGTGGAGTAGACTTGCTACTTTGTCAGATAACGGAAAACATATCGTTTCTGCTTCAGCACAGAGTAGGGGTTTAAGCAGAGAGGTAATGTAATACAACAGACACTGACAGGCCTCTGCGTCTACCTTTCTCTGAAGAACTACTGAGCGGGAGGAGACAGCCTCGTGAGGAAAAACTGTTCTCATCTATTGATTCAGTATTATCATACAGACATTAGGCTGTTGTTGTTGTGCTATTCGCTAGCAAAGCAAGATAACTAAAAAGCTTCTTCCCTGTATCGTTAATGATAGCAGTCATTCTTCAGTATTCCTTGTGCAATAGGGGCACATCACCCGTCCAAAACCTATCGTCTCCATAATGGATGTATGTCCAATCTTCTAATTTCTTTTGCTGAAGAATGTACATTGCATTTATTCTAGCGTTAGGTAAATGTATCTTGAAGGAGAATAACACTTAAATAAAAGTCCAACAAGGATATTCATTTAGAATTAAAAATAACTCACTCTCAATTACCATGATAGATATATTATAATGTATGTAACAATCAATCAAGCTCCTCCTGTCCAATAAAAGCATGTCATTAATGAAGGGGAAAAAACTCAATCCAGACTTTAAGTAATATTGTTATGTTATGCTATGGACTGAAAAACATATTGGTTTAAACACAAGGGTAAATACAGATCCTTCTCAAAAAATTAGTATATTGTAATTACATTATTTTCCATAATGTAATGATAAAAATTAAACTGTCATATATTTTAGATTCATTTCCAACTGAAATATTTCAGGTCTTTTATTGTTTTAATACTAATGATTTTGGCATACAGCTCATGAAAACCCAAAATCCCTGTCTCAAAAAATTAGCATATTGTGATAAAGTTCATTATTTTCTATAATGTAATGATAAAAAAAGTTAAACTGTCATATTTTAGATTCATTGCACACCAACTGAAATATTTCAGGTCTTTTATTGTTTTAATACTAATGATTTTGGCATACAGCTCATGAAAACCCAAAATTTCTATCTAAAAAAATTAGCATATTTCATCTGACCAATAAAAGAAAACTGTTTTAATACCAAAAAAGTCAACCTTCAAATGTTCAGTTATGCACTCAATATTTGGTCGGGAATCCTTTTGCAGAAATGACTGCATGAAGGCAATCAGCCTGTGGACTGCTGAGGTCAGGCACTTCTGCCACTGTTTCTGGTTCAAAAGTGGCTTGACCTGGGGAATGCGGCACCTGTAGCCCATTTCCTGCACACGCCTGTGCATGGTGGCTCTGGATATTTCTACTCCAGAATGAGTCCACTGCTTCCGCAGGTATCCCAAAGCCTGGAATCGGCCCTTCTCCACAATCTTCCTCATGGTCCGGTCACCTCTTCTCGTGGTGCAGCGTTTTCTGCCACACTTTTTCCTTCCCACAGACTTCCCACTAAGGTGCCTTGATACAGCACTCTGGGAACAGCCTATTCGTTCAGAAATTTCTTTCTGTGTCTTACCTTCTTGCTTGAGGGTGTCAATGATGGCCTTCTGGACAGCAGTCAGATCGGCAGTCTTACCCATGATTGCGGTTTTGAGTAATGAACCAGGCTGGGAGTTTTTAAAAGCCTCAGGAATCTTTTGCAGGTGTTTAGAGTTACTTCTTTGATTCAGATGATTAGGTTAATTGCTCGTTCAGAGAATCTTTTCATGATATGCTAATTTTTTGAGACAGGGATTTTGGGTTTTAATGAGCTGTATGCCAAAATCATCAGTATTAAATAATAAAAGACCTGAAATAATTCAGTTGGTGTGTAATGAGTCTAAAATATATGACAGTTTAATTTTTATCATTACATTATGAAAATAATGAACTTTATCACAATATGCTAATTTTTTGAGAAGGACCTGTAATTGGTAGTGTGGTTTAATATAGTGTTCTGATCATAATTCATTATGTTTTTTTGTTTTTTTTTTCAGTTCAAAAAGGGGTACTGTGGTGGCACAGGGGCATAGCACGACACACATATTGAGGCCCTAGTCCTCATTGCGGTGGTCGCAGGCTTGATTCCCATCCTGGTGACATTTGATTGCTCTCTTTCCTGTCAAACTACTTTCAAATAAAGGCCACTAAAGCCAACAAAACCTTTAAAAAAAAAAAAGCCATGTAAAGAAAGACGTCAGAAACAAAAAAGAAAAGATCTGCCAGAAGCAGCCAAAGGTAGTGGATTGTTGACCAACTGGGTCAGAACGAGTACTGCAGGTAGGAACAAAAAAACATGAAGGTTCTTACCATGATCAACATGCAGTTTTTGGTAGTGAACAATATATTTAATGTTACAAGGCAGCTGTTATGTTAAGATGTACTAAATCTAGTTGTATATCACAATTTGTAATTTATCATTGTTTATTAAACTCTGGAAGCTGTGTGACTTTAATATTCTGTCCTAAAATGTGGTTAGATGTGTCCTCTTTTTTTTTGAGCACCTGCCCCTTTAATGGTCTCTGCACGGCCCAGTTGCCCACAGTAACCTGAACGAATATTCTCTGATACCTCCATGTCTGACAATGCAGTCATTAAGTTTAGTTACCTGGTGAACAAGGTTCATCCTGAACACTTTGTGTCAAGTGTAAAGTTTGGTGCAGAATGAATCATGGTGCAGGCTGTCAATAACCTGCACCGTGCCGTGCCCTGCTCTTTCAGGAACAGGGCTCAGCCTGTTCTGTGAAAGGAACTGGTAATTCTGTGGAAACAGTCTGGATATAACCCCTTCCTGTTTCAATAAGACTGTAAGCCAAGCACGATTCATAAATGCATGACATTACACTCTCGAAATGATTCAGAAGAAAGCTGCACTTTTTCAGAAATGATTCTCCACACTTAGTCCTCTTGTGTATCATTTTAATATTAAAATGTTTTCTCCTAAAAAAATCCAGATCATTGGAATAAAATAAGTTGCTGTGCTTTAGAAAATAGCAGAATAAAATATATAGTTACAAGGCAAAAGAATGACATTAGGCAGATAATTAGACAGAACCAGTAAGACCAAGAGTTACAAAGAGGAGGAAAGGGTCTTCTTTCTTTTGTATCCGTTTACAGGATCATACATAGTCTGATGCAAAATAGTCTCAATACCCCTCCAGATATTGTCACCATTGGGCCATTCTCAATTCTTAGAAGTTCTCGATTACTTACCTTTTGGTAGACTGTCAGAAGCTGCCTGTGTTCATGTCCAACGGCTCGTATTGAAATCAAACCGGCTAAACTCTCAGGTTATTTCTTTACTGTCTTTTCTGTTTGGCACATATTCAGAACCAGATGCCACAAATATTTCTGCTATAGAGACACCAAAGTTTATCTCTAGGTTGAACCTGAATTTCTAGTTGGAGCATGTCAGAGCCAGTCACTGTAATTGACTGGCAGCTGTGCTGTGGCATCCACAGGAAAGAGGTTCTGAAATGCTAACAACAGGAATAAACATAACACAACATTTTGACAAAAAATAAATAAAAAGGCATGTTTGTCTGTTGTTATTTTTGAGAAATGTCAAAGACAAGAGTAGTTGTATTCATAATTAACTGAATTTTTAATTAACAACCTGAAACAGTAAACAACAGGCTTACAAAACTGCAGACTCCATGTAAGGGAAAACACAGAACCCAACATGACAAGACGTCAGAACCAGGAAAACCCATACCAGGTCTAACATAAATACAATGAGGGGGTATGGTGATTACTGGACCAAGAAGCAGGTGGGAATAGGTCAGTAAAGCTCTGCTTCTGCAGCATTGGAGTAATAAACCTGCTGGATGACATGGTGACTTAGTGATGTATGACCTCAGACCAGAGTATGTGTCTGTTTCCTCATCCCTGTGAAAAGATTTCATCTGATACAAAAGGTCAACTGATATTTGCATTACCCTTCATTACTCCTCTGTTAAGCAGTGAAGTAATGAACAGCAAAAGTGGCTGAAAATAAAACAGCATATATGGAGCCAGACTCAGGCTGATAATTTGAGCAGAAACTCATCTGAACCAGTAGAAAACTTTTCTGTTGAGATTTTTTCCCAAAAAAATCTACAGTGCCAAGATGTCACTGTAAAAATGACATCTTGGCAAGTTATCTCCATCTGCCCAGACAGCCCAGTATTCCCACTGGTGGAGCATTCTGGTCCAGTTAATCATTCACAGTTTGTCTTGTATACCACACACTCTGCCTCCACCATTCATTTAGATTAGTTGTTTCCCATTCTTTCAGCCATGTCGTTAGGGACCTCTACATTTTTTATTGTTTTGTGGTTTGGGGGATTTTCTCACTGTGGCCTCCAGACAAAGCCTCGTTCCAGCAGGACAGACCAGGAGCTGTTCTGGGGTGCTGACCAGTATGATTTCTCAGTGGTGCTCCCAGCAGCTGCCACAGAATGTTTCTGGCACTTTGCTCACCATGGAGAGAAATTTTACCTGAGCTTCATGGTGAGTACTGAGCACACTGAGCCACTGTTATTAAACTTTACCTTTAATAACATAAAGTTACCTAATTTTTAAAGTGCAATCAGTAATACTTTTATAACAAATTTATATCAGTAATGATTTCTTGGTTAATGTCAAGTTGTCATAACAAAGACATTTTGAATAATGTCAACTTTGTATTAAAAGTGTCATAATTTACCGAATGACTCTTTATGACAACAGTCATAAATATTCATGAAGGCTTATTCATGCTCATGACAGGTGTTTATGACAGTGTCATGTCAGTCTTATTCAACCCCCTTCAAATAAAGTGTTACCAAGATTCCTTCATCTTTTTGTACTTCACTAACTTTTACATTTTCCCACTACAAAGACGTCCAAAATTTGGAACAAATTCAACAGTCTGTCCCTGTGGGACAGATATGTCAGAATGTTCCATGTTGACATCATTCCTAAAATAATGAGTTTTCTTCCATTTTCTTCCTTGTCAAAGGTCCAGTGGATCACAGGAGTCGGCCTTGTTAGGGACCTATCAGTCACTGTTAATGCTCCCAGCGGTTTGTTAATATCCACTGCTGACGATGCAAAGGGTCAGATCAACTTTGATGTCAATGAAACAGGTATCTCAGTTTACTGCTGCTGTCATCTACACATTTTTTTTCTACTTGTAATTAATTTGAACAATGAAGTATCAGCGCATTTAACTAAACTCGCTAAATACTAAACTTTTTGGCTGGAAACCTTATTCAAACAGCTATCATAGCTACATGTATAAGAACATTTATTTTTTTTTAAGTATTTTTGAATTGGATTGATACTTCAGCATATTTAAATATACTTAGTGGGAAAAACATAATAAAATAGGAATAGAATATTATGATTTGATGAGTATTTTACGACGGACACAGGCACTCATTTTTTTGTTTAGTAATATACACATTTATATAAATATAGAAACACAAAATCAGATGTTTTACTTGAGTAATTTCTTGAACAGCTACATTTTACTTTTGAGTAAAAATGTGTTGAAGTAAAGCTAGTCTTACTCGAGTACAATTTTTAGGTACTCTGTTGAAAACTACACTTTTGTACATTCTAAACTTTGACAAGTTGACTTTACTTAAACCGATTGCCTTGAAAAATGTAAGTAAGCTTAATTTATTCTTACGTTTTGTTTACTTAACATATACTTGTTCAGTGTACTTAAGACCTTGTTGTATGAACTAAATTGTGTCAAGTTAATTTAACTTAGTTTAGTGAAGTTGTTTCAACTTAGAAACAGCAAGTAAATGATCCTCTTCTTAACTCAACTACATCAAGTTAGTCCAACTTACATGAACAGTACAGTTATATACTTAGCATAACATGACAGTCAATAACCCCACAGAAACCAGGATGAAGTCTGCCATGGCATCTGAATCCTGTGAATCATAAGAAAAGTACAAATAAAAAAAAGGAATGAGATTAAAGTTCTGATTTTTTTTCACAACTTCTGACAAACGGAATAGCAATACATACCAGAGACATTGCAGAACTCTGTCATCGTCCTTGAGGAAAACTGAGAAACATTGCAGGATAGCAGGCGTCATGGTAACAACATCAATGGTCTACAAGTAGGAAAAACAATAAAAGTGAGCACAAGCATATTTTGAAGAAACTGAATCACATTTATTTTTACAAGTGGCATAAAATTATTTTTCACCCTTATTTATTGTCTAAGACTGATTAGAATTTTGATGGTTGTGCAGTTAAAGAAGCAACGGCAATTTTCCAACCTGCTGTCAGCTGATTATTATATTAATGCCACAGATGTTTTTTCCAGTCTCAGTCATCCAAATATCATCAATACAAACCCCCCCCCAAAAAAATCTGACCCAATGTCCCTTTAACACACCAACTGGTTTTGAAGTTTATTGTAAATGAGAGGATGTAAAGAGGAATCATGTGCATGTGTGCGCGTCCAACTAAACAAGATGTAAATTAAAAACATTTAGAATTTTCTTCACCTTAAACAAAATCAGACAGAAAGCTCACCTTTCTTTCAACCTGACCAAGAATCTCTGGAAGTACGTTATGAACAACTCCTTTTCAACTTTGAATGCAGCACGGGAGATCCTATCCTCCATTCTGGTGAACTCTGCAAAAACAGTAACAATCAGACCTGGCAGAGGAATTTGGAGGATTTTAAGGTGGAACAGTAAAGAGTCATTTTATTTTATATAAATACATAAACAAGCGTATACCTTTCAAACAAAATACCTATTTTGTTTACTAATACAAATAACTAATGATGCAAATACTAGCATGCTGAGCAAATATTCTCCGATTTGCATATGTTGCAGAAGTCTAAGAATCTAATGTTTCCAATAACTTAAGTCTATTTCTTTATGCAAAATCAATCTACTCAAATATAAGTCACAATAGTTTATAGTATTACTATTATTACTACTATTAGTAAAAGTAAAAGTGTAGTGTCCACCCAAGAAGTTACTCAAGTAAATGTAACCACTACTACCCAGCTCGGAAGAAAAATAATAAAATGAGTAGTCTATTCTTAACCCTTGTATGTAGAAATGGTGTCCAACCGACAGGGGCGCTGCTAGGAATCTTGGGCCCCTGAGAAAAAATTAGAGTGGGCCCTCCTGCCCCCTGCACAGCTGCTGTTACAATTTCTTGATTCTATAATGTGACCCATAAAAAGTGTCACAATTGTTATGGCTTGCAACTGCCTTGCTTTCTTTGGTCCAATACTGATACTAGCACAATATTTACTGCTCATGAATTTTACATGCAACAGTCGACATACAGTATGCAAGTAGATTGCTTAATTTTTTTCTTAGTTTTAGATTACTGAAATGTCTCTCCCCACGAGCAACAGTCAAAAGCAACGTGCAAAATACACATAAAACAATCCAGACTTCTCAAAAAATGCTATGTAGTTGCATTTTATGCAAGCTGCAGTATGTAACCTTAATAAAAAAAACGTTTTCTCCATATTTGTTAAAGCTGTCACCATGTCGTGACAGTTTGTTATGAGACAGATAATCTGTGAAAACAATCAATCTTTTCTACCTCCTTCCTGAACTACTATTGCTAGCTAAAGTAATGCACCATTCTGATCAAAAATAACCAATCAGAACTAGGAGGAGGGTCTTAGTGTTGTTAATCAACTTCATTCACTCACTGCTAACTGTGTTAATGGTGGAGAAATAACATGTCATTTCAGGAAAATAGTTTATCTGCGCTCATTGGTAGCTATGCTAACTTGATTGAGCATTTACAACAGGCCATGCTAGCTGCAGCATAGCACAGAGCGAGGGGGTGGAAGGATGAGCAGCCACATGAGATTGTTTCAATCTGGACACATGAGATTGTTTCAATCTGGACAGACTCAGACGAGAACAAGAAACAATTAAAAGATTTAATGACAGCAATGAATAAAAGTTCTTTGGCGCTCGGGCCCCGGCAGCTGATTTGAGCTGAGATTTGATGTGAACTCGATGAACATCCCGATAACTGATTAGGGATGCTCTCCCCCGGGGCCCGACACTGGTGGTGGTGGTCAGGAAGGGTTCCATCCTGNGTTGCATTTTATGCAAGCTGCAGTATGTAACTTTAATTAAAAAAAAAAAGTTTTCTCCATGTTTGTTAAAGCTGTCACCATGTCGTGACAGTTTGTTATGAGACAGATAATCTGTGAAAACAATCAATCTTTTCCACCTCCTTCCTGAACTACTATTGCTAACTAAAGTAATGCACGATTCTGATCAAAAACAACCAATCAGAATCAGGAGGAGGGTCTTAGTGTTGTTAATCAACTCTATTCACTCACTGTTAACTGTGTTAACAGTGAGAAATAACATGTCATTTCAGGAAAATAGTTTATCTGCACTCATTGGTAGCTATGCTAACTAGATTGAGCATTTACAACAGGCTATGCTAGCTGCAGCATAGCACAGAGCGAGGGGGTGGAAGGATGAGCAGCCAGATGAGATTGTGATTGACAGCACTAAAACTGTCCTGTCTCTGATTGGTTGTTTTTAGAGAGCACTGGGAGAAAGCAGAGGAAATACATTTTTCACAGATTACCTCTCATACCATACTATCACAACATAATGACAGTTTTAACAAATATGTGGAAGAAAATATATTTGTATAAGTTACATACTGCAGCTTTAATTTCACTCAGGAGAGGACGGGTCAGGAGGGACGTGGGTTATAACTGCTGCTGACTGACTCACCCGTTGCTAAGTGGTAAAAGTTACAGGGAACACGTTAAATATATGAATATGTTGGTAATTTTTTTCCTTAATGCATTAAATGCTAGTGAAATGGAGGCAAACAGTAGTTTGTAGCTAAGCTAGTTAGCTAAATGGTTGATAATCTCACACAGAGATTTATAACAAGAGTGTTATAAATTAACACTCTTGCCTTTTTCTCTCTCTTCCTCTCTCTATTTTGTTTTAGAAAACCTGATTTTATAACTTTTCTTAGCAGCATAGTAACTGGTACAGTCATTCGTGGCCGCAGTTTCTACTGACTGCAGCTGCATACAGCGTTACTCTCAAGCGCTCGAACCATTTCATGCAGATCCAGGGGGGAGTTCAGGGCAAAAACGGATGTGTGTTTTTTGGTCTGGGAGCAGTAACATTAAATTTTTACTGCTAACAATCTTTGAAAATACGATATGATTAATTTTGTATTTGACAGGACCCAAATTTTTTTTTATTTTATTTCTGTGAACAAAATATAAAAAATTTAATTGTGGAGGGGTCCCTGCTGGTCAGGGTCCCTAGAATTGTCATCACTTTTCACCCCTTTTCCGCGCCCCTGCCAACCAACCCCACACACATAAAACTTATATCATTTTCAGGGTTTCCCCAAGTGTATTATAAGCCTGGCGCCCTGCCATGCTTTACTAGCCCCGCCGCCAGGCTAAGCGTTGCTTGTTTGCGTTTCTAGGAAAGGGAAAAAAAATAAATAAATAAAAAATGTTTTGTTTGTTTTTTAAAGCCGGGCTGCAAGCGTCTCTTTTGCTCTTAGCATTTCACTAGCAGAGCAGATTTATTCTTAAAGGATAGGTTTATAATAGATAGGTTTATAGTTTATGCATTTAAACCCGGCAGCGCGCAGACTAATCACACAGTTGGCGCCTCTGCGTTTGTCTCGCGCTACCGCTGCTTTACCTCAGTGGGATCGCGCGCGCCTCCTTTCACTCAAACTGGACACAGGCTGACCTGTATGGATATTTACATAAGCCTACTGTGAGGAATTACGATCCTTTGGAGAACTCTAGGTAAGAGTTTAAAACCCGCCGCGATAGCTCTGGTTGCGCAGCTCAATGTGAACCGCAGGAATAAGTTGTAGCGAATTCAGAGGTGTGCGTTGTGGAGTGGTGAGAATGATCTATCTTTGTGAACGAACAATTATATGGGGCATTTACATCTCAACACACTGCCCAGCATGTGACTCTGTGTCTGTCTTCCCTGTAAAGTTTATGTCAGTGGTCCCGGTTGGCCGGAGCATTTGTGGATAACGAGCAGCGCTAACCTCATCATGCAGGTTCAGCCCGGTGAGGAGCTTTCACGCTCTCCTCGGAGTCACGCATCATGCTGATTTTATATTATTTTAAGTATTATTTTTAGTATTATTTTTCCGGTTACACTATGCATCAAACCATATCAAATGCGTCGTCTACTTAGAGTTAATGCGCGTGGCAACACAGAGATCTGAGAAACTCGTCCCATAGTTTCTGCGACGCTTATTAAAAACTCAACAGACACGAAATGGAAGAGCTACTCAAGCCACATTAGCAGCATTGAATTAAATCTCCCATTTGTTGCGCATCTCTGCATAGTGCAGCAGATTTAACTCATCATGCAGGGCCGCATGAGGCCTTGAGCAGGGCCTTGTTCTTAAGAAATATCAGCACCTCTAACAGCTTCTGTGTTAGATTTATTGAAATATGGGAGAAGGGAGTAGTTTAATTGGCCAGCCTAAAAAGCAATAAGTTATAATCGCAGTTTACTAATTTGTATTTGTAAATTCAAAAATTAAACTCACAACATCAGATTGTTTCTATGGTAACAAAACAATCTAACTATGAATATTGTTCTTTGAAGTTTTACAAAGTAAACTTGCCAGCTCCTTAAAATCTTGTATGTAAATGTTCAACAATTTAAAATAATTTAATTTATGTATGCCCAAACAATTGAATCAAATTTAACAGCATTGATCATCTCAATAAGCAAGTGTTACATTTATGTATCTGTGGTCTGTTTTAAAATATTAGCATTTAAGGGGCCCCTGAAGCCCTGGGGGCCTGATGGAGCCGCTGACTTAATTTGGATTAAACAGAAGTGCAAATTTGTTGTTTTTAGACTAGTTGTGGGTTTAAATAGCATTTCACTCGAGATCTTTTCCCGTAACATATAATTACACAGTAATACTTTTACATTTCCTGTCAACTTAACATCTTTTAATATAAAAACACAGTGGACCACCGGTGGACCGACTTAACGCCCCGACCACCGGGCTTAGCAAGTTTTCTGGGGGAAACCCTGATTTACCATGTTTTACGTGTGTGGACTGAGACAATCAGTCCTTGCACACACAAGGGTTAACTAGCTTATCATGATATATTGTCGATAGTAGCTAACATTGTCTGCCCAACAGCATTACTCTACTTAGTAGGTTTGCTTAGAAGAAGAAGAAAAAAAAAACAGTGCAAAGATATTTGCCTTTTAATGGTTTTGTGCCATGATTCTAACACACCAGTGTGCACCTCTGCACAACAACACGTCTCGAGAAGGACCTCGCTGCAGCAAATAGAAAGGGGCGGGGACGGACCAATGTCAGTCTCATACCTTATTTGGAAATGGGACCATTGCAATCCGGAAGTGAAGGGGGCGCTATTTCCTATATTATCCGCGGTCTCCCGTTTTAATTTTCTTTTGAAATCTGTGATTATAGCTTTATCTTTAGGAAGGAGTTTCTCTCTCAACATGTATTTGAACTTCTCTCTTTTATTTACTTCAGCGCAGCTCACAGTTTTTGACAATTTCCGTTGCTTTCTGTGTACTTCTAAATCTGCTTCCTAGTCGCATCTTTTCGGGCCTGCTACTGCCTCTACTGGCATGGGGATGGTAACACAACTAAACGAGACTACCACAAAATCTTTATTATTTACTATTAATTTCGCCATTACTGCCAACGTGAAAATGGTGAAAATCGAACTTTATTGAGTTTTCACAAATCCGAAAAAAGGTTCACAAATCCCAAAAATGGTTTTAAATATTCTGCTATTAGAGCAGAATAATCTAGTCCAGGTTTGAAATGTCTTGTAGTTTTTTAATTAGAGCAGTTTTAGTAATGGAAGAGGTGCCAAAAATGGTGAAAATCGAACTTTATTGAGTTTTCACAAATCAGAAAAAGGTTTCACAAATCCCAAACATGGTTTTAAATATTCTGCTATTAGAGAAGAATAATATAGTCCAGGTTTGAAGTGTCTAGGAGTTATAGTTTTTTTTAAATAAAACAAGTTTAATAATGAAAGAGGTGCCAAAAATGGTGAAAATCAAACTTTATTGAGTTTTCACAAATCAGAAAAAGGTTTCATAAATCCCAAACATGGTTTTAAATATTCTGCTATTAGAGAAGAATAATGTAGTCCAGGCTTGAAGTGTCTAGGTGTAGTAGTTTTTAAACTAGAGTTAATTAAAGATGCGGAAAGTAGTGAAAAATTAAGTGGAATTGCCCTTTAGCTATTGGAAGCTAGAATTGGAAACCAACTTCAGCTTCGTATTATACATCAGATCTCTTAACATGGACAAAAACATTAAAGGCTCTCAAGTAAAAGGCATGGCAGTTTTAGCTAATGTTGGACCCATGAGCCCATGTTAACATTAGCATATTAGCCTGCAAGGAGTTTTATGCATCATCTTTTACAAGAAAAATAAACCAGTAACAATATATATGAGTAGTAAAGGCATATGACACATGAAAACATACTAAAGAGGAATAACTCACCTTTAAAGAAGTTCTGCTTCTTCTTATGTGCAAGTCCACAAACATTCTGGAAGCTTCCCGCACTTTATTACACATGCGCACTGCTGAACTGAAGCATTTGCTCCAGTAACAAAAATATTCAAATCCAGTTTACTCAAAATAACTTAGTCTTGTACCTTTCTCAGGCCAAAACATGTACGTTACTCACATTATTTGAGTTGAATTAACATTTTAGTGAGATTTAAGTAAAGCATACAAACCTAATTTAAGTAAAAACAGGTATTGCATTTTAGAGTGTATTTATTTAGGTTATCAGCATCTGAAACATTTAAGTGAGGCAAAGAAAACAAAGAAAAACCTAGAAGAAATCTGTAGAGGCCAAATGAATGAAGAAAAACATAAATCAAATCAAATTAAGTAAATCACAAAGGTTAACCTGTTCAGGTTTCCCTTTCATTTGTCTATGATCCTGCAATAAATCAACCAAAGAAATAAAACTAACCTTGTACAATCTGCTACTTAGGCCCTGGAAGTGACTGTGTCTGAACTTTTAACTTGATGTTTAATTACACAGGTTTCTATCAGATGTGTTTGAGCAACTTCCACAACCGCTTCAGCACAATGCAGGTCTTTCTCAGCTTCGGCGTTTACTATGACAACCAGAACTCTTCCAAAGACACGGAGAGGGACATGAAGGAGGAGGAGTTGAACAACACACTGAGCTTCATTCAGGTCTCTTCATTTTCTCTGGAAAATTCACTTTACTGCAAATAAATAAATTTTCTGTTCAGATGTGAGCAGAACATATTTATAACATTTATAACATATAGACATTGTTATAAATGTAATTTTCATTCACCTGAAAAAGTAAAAATCATGTGTTCAAAAACATGCTTTGCTTGTAGAGCAAATATTCAGCAAATTTTCAAGAATTAATCTGTGAGTATTTACAAATATTGATAAGCACATTTTACACATTTATTATATGACTAGTTAAACTGTGTGGTGTGTTTAGAAATGTGTCTGTTTATATAAAGAAGCTGTCTGCTAAAAAAAATACACTGGGACAAAAGCTAGAATTTTCTTTTTTTTAAGATTTTGAGAAACATTAAAGGCTATTAAAACTTTCTACTATTATAAAGTTTTCTAATGGAAAAAAAGAAAAACAAAGATATGTAGATGGTCTGGCTGCACAGAAGTCTGTGTTCAACATGACATGTCATCTCAGGGTCCTACAAAGTAAAACCAGTAAACATCAGTTCTAAGTCTGATTCTAACTGATTACTCAGATCTGTTGCAATAGGCCTTTAAAATTATGTGAATAAATTCCCAAAATAATTTATAAGCATGGGCATGGATCACACATTTAACACACACAATTATATATCATAGAAAAGCACGATATCATTAAATATATAGATCCAAACAGAAAAGTATTTTTTTTATGGGAAGTGTTTTTTTATTTGTTCTGACATTTTTAGGCTGCCACCAGTAAAGTGGAGCGCCACGTCTTCCACATGTTCCGCTACTACAGCTTCAGCCGCATGAGGAGGAGCGCAGACCACTTCCTGCTGCAGTCCAACTCCCGCTACATCACATGGTGGTCGATGGCCCTCAGCCTGGTGATCGTCACTTCTGGGTACCTGCAGCTCCTCTTCCTCAAAAGCCTCTTTGTGAGCAAAGCTGAGGCTGAAAAGCCTCGATGCTGATAGGCAGCGAACGAACCAAGAAATTCGTCTAAGCAGTCTAAGCAGACTCCAAACCTCTCCTGGTTCTGGGTCCATGTGAAACATTAAAGAAATGTTCTAAAAACCTCTAATTAGAATTGTTTTTAATTGACAATTATATCTGTTTTTTTTAAACAGATAAATAATAGTTATAATAACAACTATTATTAGTTTTTTCTTTCTTTTCCAACAATCCCCTCTCCAGAAATTTGGCATGGTTCAACATTCAGGTGCAGCTTTGCTGCATGCCAGCTCAACAGGAACATCTAAACTCATTTTAGAAACTGAAACGCCTCAATAGCTTCATTTAGGTAAAATATTTCAAGTCTCTATTCCATACGATTTTAATGATTATGGTCACGGAAGTGATTGTAACAGGAAATTTTAATATTGTAATAATATTGTTATTACAATATTAATATTTTTTATTATTACAATTTTAATATTGTAATATTTTAAAATCGTGAAAAGTTAAATATTGGAAACACCTGGTGTTACATGCTGATCAGTTAATACACTCAAACACCTGCAAAGTTTTCCTGAGCCTTTAAGACCTCTCAGTCTGGGTCAGATGAGAAAGACTGCCAGTTGTAACAACTGTCTTTTCCATAGAAAGTTGAGTGGAAGGAAAACGTGCGACAAGTTGGACTAGTAACACGCATAACTGTCAAGCAAAACCTTTTCAATGACTTGGAAGAGCTTCACAAAGACTGGACTGAGGCTCGAGTCGGGTCATTAACTTGGATCCAAAAGAGCTGAGCAGAAATAGATGTTGACTAACCTGAATAAGCTGAATAAGTTTGGATGAAGTGTGGACAATTTCATCCAAACATGGGGAGCCTTAACTGAAGCTACTTAAAGTTTATTTGGGGCCGGTGTTTAGCGAATTTCCCCAGACACAACTTGTCAATTTGGCTTCATCTTTCTAAAATAGAAGAAAAAAAAATAGGTTTCATGGTTTGTACACCTGAAATTAGGTTGAACTTTTCTTAGATTTTGAAAAAGACCAGAATGTTTTTATTCTGTCCTGAAACATGAAACTATAGAACTAAAGTAGGGTTGGCTTTCTCTCTAAAGATACTAAAAACGTCTGCAGATAGCGACGTGCAACATCTGGACTGACTGTAGACACAAACAGACTCATTTTTAACACAAACCAGGTTTGTTTTACTTCAAAAAAACATTAAAATATCAGGGTGACAAATGAAATTGATTTAAAAAAATAGATTTCATCAAAATGTATTTTATTGAATATTTTGGGTGTAAATAAATAAGGCACATTCAACAGTTTTAACTTTCAGTCCTGAAATGAAAATAATGCATTAAATAATTAAAACACTAACAGCAGGCTGTCACAGTCTGAGCTTAGACCAGAAAAAAGGTCTGGCTCAGTAGGATTTCCTAAAGGTCTGGAGAAAAAACTCACAGGAACAAACATGATGGACGTCCTGCGTGAGACTGACTGCAGAGCTCAGCATCAGGCAGTAAAACAGGAGGGAACACATACAGTACCGAGGCTGTCATCATGGTGGAACACAGCTGAGGATAAACATGGTTCACATGCAAACAGATCCCTCCACTAAAGAGCTGCCTGGAGCAGCATCCTATCAGACATCAGCTCCACCTCCAGATTAAAGCCTGAGTTTCCAGCAGCAGATATCAACATGTTTTCTGATTTATCATGAGAACCCCTTTATGTATTTTTACTATGTCGTGTTTTGGTGCCTCGGGTCTCTGAAACGCACATCAGAAGTTATGCAAGGATGGCAAGTCTATGAAACACTTCATAACTGAGTTCTAGTGTCAATGAAGTAAACTCACTTTAAACTCCAGGGGCGTATGTATTTTGATCATATCTAGAGTTTCTGAAGTGAACTTTTAATAAATATGTTGGCTGCAAATTGATTAATAAGTAGTGATTTAATGTAGATGGTTTTTATACAGTTTTGGACATTTAAACTTCAACATTTCTAAATGAAAAGAGAGGATGTACTTCCTTTTTCCATGTGAATGTGTTGCTGCTGAGCTGGAGCAGCAACATCATTTTCTGTCATCAGCTGACAGAAAACTCGGTCTCTGACCACTCTGACTAATATCCTCACAGCAAGCCGAGTCAGCACAGAAAGTCAATGGAGAAGTTGCAAATTGCAATGAAGACTCATCAGTACAACTGAGCAGGGAACAGAATGAAACCAACTAATGCTTATGAACAATAATAGTTGACATCTTGTAGTCATAGTTACATCTGGTCTTGAGGACAAATAAAACACTAAGCACCGTTTTGAAATAAAATTTGATGTTCGGTTTTAAACTGAACTCTATTCAGACAGTGTGAAGCCAACATGAGGAAACGGGCTGCATCCCTTTTTCCCATTAGAGGTTCTACGGGTCAGACGTGGTCACAAGGTTCAGATGTAGCAGCTTGATTCAAACAAACACAATGTAACAGTTTTAGTTCTCCAACTAGGATATGACAATCAGGATATTTGAAGAAAGTTTCATCTCTTCTCTCATTCCTTTACTTTTTCAGTTCTGGTACTTTCATACAGGTTTCCTGGTGCAACATGGCTCCACCTACTGCTGGATGTTTTGTCAATTTGTGCCATTTGGGGATTGTTTTATACTTGCAAACATCTGACTCAGACTAGTTCTAGAAAATTTTATTATTTCATATTAACCAAGAGTGAAATATCTGTTATATTTTAGAAGAGTCAAGTGGCTAAAACTAGGATAAGAGCAGGAGTAGCACACCCAGATATCAATATACAATTGAATAAATTATATGCAAAACTTTAAGCATTTTCCTAAAAAATTCAACTCCATAATCTATGAAAAACTCAGCAGAGAAAAGTACAGGAAGGGGGAGAGCTGAGACTTATGTGACAGCTGGATTTAATTTAGTAACATGTTGTAAGAATGATCTATCAGTATTTCATCATGGATTATTTCATGTCTCATGATATTAAAGGTAAGTTAGTAAAAGAAATCTCAGAAACAAACTGGAGATATTGTTTTTCCACCAGACTTCCACACACAACGTTACATCAAGCTGCAGAAAGTCGAGTGGGAGAGGATTGTAGGATGGATTACACCGTTTGACCTGAAATGTTCCTTTTTTCAAATTGGGAACCTTTCCTATGTTGAAGTAAATTCAGACTGAATCAGAATGGAAACAGAAGGAATAAGGTGGAGTTTTGTGGGCAGAACCAGCGTACCAGTGTATATCCACCTCTGAAATCTAGTAAAATATTGCATATGTGTAAAAAGGTCCAACAGTGCATCCACAAAACAATCAAAGAAAGTGACCTAAATCTAAAAGCTGGGGCAAATAAAACCAGATCACAATGCTGTGACCCAACACATTGTGCTTTAAACTGGTAGAGTTGTGTGAGAAATCCCCTTTTCCTCCTGCAGTGATGCAGATTTGTGTTGAAGAACAGTCATGTCAATAACCCGCTTGGAGGTCACCCCTGCAGAGACCGGCCGGGGTTTTGCTGCACAGTGAGCTAGCAAGTGAGCTAGGCTGTGTGCGCAGTGAGCTTGGCTGTGTGTGACACACAGCCATTTAGAGGAGGGGGTAATGATTGTGCCGTCGCACTGCCCCACCAGCTGCTGTCACAGCACTAAATGGTCAGTCAGTTTCAGAGTGGGCTGGGGGGTGAGCTGGCTCTGGGGGTAGTGCCCCACCATCCAGGGTATGACAACGAACCAGGGGCCGCTCCTTTAGACGAGGTGAGAAGTCAAGGCTTCCTAAGTGGCTGATCTCCCCTCGCCTCAGCCTCCTCCGCTCTGGGTTCACCTGCTAGACAAACACACACTTCCTGTCAGTCTTTAGTTTTGTTCTATAGTGCTGTATAATAATTGTAAAAAAATAAAGCTGACTACTTCGTGGCTTTCGCCTATTGTGGTTTATTTTTGGAACGTAACTCCTGCGATAACTGTGTGTCAAATATGACTTAAAAGAAATTTGACTTCACAATTTAATGCCTTGAAATTGGGCCTCTGTCTCTTTAAGAAGCTCCCAGCTGTTTCTGACAGTCAGCTTTCAGCACATCATCACAACGCCGTTACTCTATTGACCCTTTAATGCACTGAGAAGTAGATTGTATAATGAGCTCAACAGATGTGCAGTTCCACCTGGTGTTTGCTAACTGCTGCTGCTAGTCTGAAGGAGCTGAGTGGAGGAGTGATGCTCTGTGAGGAGGAAGCTTGACTGGAGACTGCAACTCCATGAAGCAACTTTAAAAGACAGAGCTCTGCTAGCCTGAGTGGTTTCCATAGAAATGAAAGTATTCCCAAACATGCATGAACGAATCAAAGTAACACTACAGGTTTGTTTTTGATTAGGCAATAACATAACATGATGTAAAAGCTAGAAGAAAAAAATATTTCACATAATACTGCCCCTTCAGTAAATTATGCCATCTTGCAGTAATATAAACACAAAAGTTTGTATTTCTACTGGTAATGGGACTTGATTAAAAAAATTTAATAAAGTTAATTTCAGAACCTCTAATTTATGAACTGAATTAATTCAAAACTATAATGTTTATTTAGTCAAAACTATTGACTAAGTAAACATTTTCTTCAACCTTCAGATTCCTATGAAAGTCATTCAGCTTTTCAGTGTTTCATGATCCTGATCACTCCTGATCAGTCAGTCTTAATTACAGAGGGAGATAGGATGTACCTGGTTAAGAAATGGTGGACTCCTGGGGGGAGAACCAGATGAACCTTGTCTCATGTGCTGCATTCTAAAGCAAAAAAAACAAAAAAAAAACATACAAAAATATTAATGATAATGTGCATCCTTGTTAATCTTATTAAACTGTCTCTGAAAGTGAAGGATGTGTTGGGATCCACCTGCTGGCAGACTGAGCCAGTTTGTGTCTCCGGCCATTGGAATTATCCTGCAGCTTCAAGCGCTGCACCAATGTATGAGCTGCAACACAGGATGAGCAGGGCAGAGCTGACACAGGGTGCTAACACATCTGAACAGTTACAGTTGCGGTGGTTAGCAGGTTAATGTTACCCAGAGCCCCTTTGGGGACAGAGAGGAGTTTGATTGGTTCAGCCTCTGGTGAAAGTCCTGACGCTTTCTGCAGAGCTCTTAAAGTTTCAGTGTTCTGTTGAAAGATGAAACAGGAAAGCAGAATGTAATGTGCCACGTAACAGGAGACTGATGACACTCTGGAGAAATGTGAACAATTTATGGGCCACAAACACACACAAATGTTTGGACTTCTACTGGTAGTTAGACTTGATTAAAAGTCTCAATAAAGTTAATTGAAGATTCTCTAAATTCGATATCTATATATCTATCTCTATATATCTATATATCAGTGACGTGTGGTCAGGGTAGGCAGGAAGATTAGTAATAAAATCATTTATATTGCTATTCTTACCCTGTGGTTTGTACTATAAAGTACCTATTTTTTACTTTAGCGTAACCAATTCCGATTATTGGTTACGCTAAAGTATTTTCTTCAAAATCGCTGGATTTTCGCATTTTCCCATTCAAATGCTCAGAAGCGAAGCTGGTGAGGCAGCAGCGAGCTGAGCCTCACCTGGGATTGCGCAACCTCTCGCTAACTGCACTGGCTGCCATTCTATGGGAGCAAGTTCGTCCTGTCTGTAAGCCGGCAATGACATGGCTAAAACATTTAATATATGGACTGATTTTCCATAATTTAGCTTATGTATATAATGTACAGTGTTTTTTTTTTGTCACCAACTGTGTGTGTATCGTGTTTTGTGTGCGGAGGAGCGATCAGAAACGGCAGAGAACAGACTCGAGGTGAGGCAGGCAGTTCTCTTGCCTCATCGCTGGGGGCGCTCATGATCCCAGATATTGTGACTCCACAACTGCAGAGTAAGACACAGTGAGCTACCCATAGAGCTAGCCATACTACTGTATGGCTAGCTGTATGGCTAGCTCCATGGCTAACTCAACTGTGTCTTACTCTGCAGTACTTATTTACTAATAAGTAAAGTACAGCGATTTGTTTTCTTCTCTCTTCCGATGTCAACATGAAAGACTACATTTCTACACTTAAACTGTTTTCTAAAGTGGAGTTTCAATTGAAGCAGGAGATAATAACTAAAGGAAGAACAACACCAGAGCTGAAAGTTTTGCTTCGAGACTGTGATGATTCTTAAACGGAGTAGAAAAGACATGCCAAGGATAGACTTGGCTTTGGATGAATGGATATTTTTGTGCAGAATTAGCGGTGCATGGATTTCATTGATAAGTAAAGGTAAGACAGCAATAAGATGTTTTGTTTAGTTTTTTTAATAAATGTGCGTTTTGTAGGCTACAGTTAGTATGTCTAGATAATTCAGTAAAGTAGAAGCGGTAGCTAATCTACCACAGTCATTATTTATTAATAAAATATTAAGCCTAAAACGTATTACAACAACATACTGAATATTCTGTTCTGTGTGCAAATTTCTTGAATATTTTTTTGGTGTTAAATCCTAAAACATTAAGTGGCATTGTTGTCAGTTGCTATGGCAACAAGTCTGCATGCAGCGTGGAGAATACTTCTTTGCCTTTGCTGTGGATCATAGCACGAAATTAATACCTACATTTCAAAGTTTCACTGAGTTAACGCGGCTATGGATGACATGTAAAAGATTAGTCTTTTTGCCTCCCAGCGTTGTATGCCTGCGTGAAATTTCCATACGACTTATATGGTGTCTATATAAGTCGTAAGTCAGTGCCTCACCAGCAATGAACCTCACCGTACGTCACTGCTATGTATGAATATGTAATTTGGATTTATTAATTAGATCATTCCTGAATCTTCTACTTTATAAATGTGACTGTGGTCGCTGATGTTAGTGTTGGGTACAACTGAGTTGCTGCTACATGTTTAGCACTGAGATGCTACTTTAGGCTGGAATAGCTTCTCTGATAGGCTAACTCCTTTCAGCACAACTTGAACATAACAGCAGTCTTTACCAGCGTCCCATCAGATCGCTTTTTGAAGCGAAACTTAACAATTGGAACCAATCTCAGTAATGCAGATTCTTTGCCACGTTTGAAATCCAAACTCAAAACTCATCTGTTTCAAGCAGCCTCCTTTGATTTGCAATCTTTTTGAAACTTATTTCATACTTCATTCTACTGAGTATTTCAATATTGTGTCTGTCATGTTACCTTACATAGTTATGTTTAACTATGTAAACATAACATAGTTTACATATGTTAAACTATGTATGTTTACATATGTTAAACTTACAACATATGTTGTAAGGTTAATCTTACATAAACATATGTAAGATTACCTTACATAGTTATGTTTAACTATGTAAGGTAACATTGAGTGTTGAGAAAGATACATATAATACAAATAAAATGTATTATTATTTAAACTTAATCATGTGGGCTGATGTTTATCTGTGTGTTGTGTGTGTGAGGAACAACCTTGCCACCAAACTCATAAGCGCAGTCTAGCGGCGTCCTCTGCCTCTTGTTTCTGAGGCTGGGTGAGGCCCCAGACCTCAGCAGCAGCTCCACCACAGCCTGGTGCCCCCCCCGTACCGCCTCATGCAGAGCCGTGTTGCCCTGCACATTTGCTACGTTCACCAAAGCATTACTCTACACACAAATGTATTTTTTCATTAGAATATTAGTGAATAATTATTATCCAGAAAGTCTCTCTGTGTTAGGTTGAGCGTGTACCTGCAGCAGAATGCTGACCGTTTCCAGGTTCCCACAGAGACACGCATGGATCAGAGAGGTGTTTCCATAGTGATCCTTCTTGTTCAGCTTGGCATTGCACTCCAGCAGAAACCTCACAACCTAACAGTAACAAAAAACTGTGTTCACAAACACAAATTCAGGGATCATGAAATAGTGTGTATGCATTTCCTTTGGAAGTCCTAATTGGTGAGGAATTGAATGAAAACAATACTCTTTTGCAAGCTATCCATCCATCCATCCATCCATCCATTTTCTTTACACCCTTGTCCCTTAGTGGGGTCGGGAGGGTTGCTGGTGCCTATCTCCAGCTTCGATCCGGGTGAGAGGCGGGGTACACCCTGGACAGGTCGCCAGTCTGTCACAGGGCAACACAGGACAAACAACCATGCACACACACACACACTCACACCTATGGACAATTTAGAGACCAATTAACCTGACAGTCATGTTTTTGGACTGTGGGAGGAAACCGGAGTACCCGGAGAGAACCCACCAGGCACAGGGAGAACATACAAACTCCATGCAGAAAGACCAGGGCCAGGAATCGAACCCAGAACCTTCTTGCTGCAAGGCAACAGCTCTACCAACTGTGCCACTGTGCAGAAATTACACTTCTTTTGCAAGCTATAGAAGTGTAATTTTTACTTATTTATATTAGATTTTATTTATTGAGAGTAATGTTTTTGTACATAGCAATCTCTTAAAACATATTTCACTAGTTATTAATGTTTAATTTGTTATTTTAGTTGTACTGAAACAGATATTAAGTTGCAGATGTTAACTGCAATGTAACTATGAAACTATATCATGATATTTCTGAGAATCAAGATACAGAAAAAAAGCCTTTTTCCCCCTTATTGCTCTATTTTAAACTTAGTAAACTGAAAACACCTTTGTCTCTCAGCCGACTTCTACACTTAATCTGCTGTTTATGGGGCTCATCCCCTGCTGAAGCATTGTCCCCTGCACTGGGCCCTTCCTACCTGAACATGGCTGTTTTGGCTGGCCAGGTGAAGCGGGGTGGCGCTCTGGATGGTGCGGACGTTGACGTTCGCCCCATGGCGGATCAGCAGCGCCACCAGGGATGAGTGGCCATGCAGGGCGGCCACATGGAGAGGCGTGAAGCCGTCTGCATTGCAGCTGTTGACGCTCAGCGCTCCAGCCAGCTGCAGAGGGAGCTGCAGGGCACCAGAGACACCATCAAACACAAACTGTCTTCTGACTGGAGAAAGTTTTATTCAGGCAAACCCTGTCAAACCTTCTGAGCGGGGGCACAGTTTGGACACTGACAGAGTGGGTGACAGAGGTGTGACTCAGACTGCAGCTCTCCTTCATCCTCCTCTTCATCTGTCCACTCCAACAAGTAGCGCATCTGAAACCCAGACACACACAATGGTTCACAAACCGCCCTTTACCGAAAAGAGCTCAGATCAGCTCACTTCGTTTAACTAACTCACCATCTCCACATCGCCATCAGCAACGGCTCGCAGTAACTTCTCCACCTGGAAAACAAGTACACAGCAGCAGACAGCAGGGCTGGAGGTCAGGTTCCTACTGCATTGTCTCTCTGCTCAGCAGCATTAAGCCATAAAACTGTTGGGATCCCAGGTTCTGCTTCAGATGTTCAGATATGGGTTTGGCAGACTCTGCTCTGTGTGTGTGTGTGTTTTTGTTCACCTCTCGGTGTCGAACACGCTCAGCCTCAGGCTTGGCTTCAGAGCTCATAGAAGATGTGCTGGAGACAGAGGAGCGGCGACTGCTGCAGTCTGACGCCAGAGGGGAGCAACCTGCAGACTGAGGGGAGAAAAAGAAACCAAAAAAACATCCAAAGAGATGTTAGAATGAAAACTCACCAACTGTCAACAAATCTGCCTCCAGTTTGCACACTAAGGTTCTGTTCGGGTACTGGATCAAACTTGTTGCAAAGAGTAAGCCAAAGGTTTATCAAACCAATCAATCCCGATGGTTTTGTAATTTTTCTCTGTAACCAAAATCACCGATGTTTTTGGTGCAACTTATAAGAATATCTATGAGGACTTTTGGGACATTTTTTCCTTTTAATGCCCCTCCATTATTTACATATAGACAAAAAAGTTTAGAAAAAAAGAACAACAAGCAGATAGGCTAGATATAACTTGACATCAAGTAAGGCAGAGGCAGCAGTGTGAGAAAGTGTAAGAAATACTGCCCCCTGCAGGTGGGAGTGAGCAGTCATTTAAACTAAACTGATGATGGTGTCCAATTTTAACAGATTAACAGTGTTTGGTGACGGTATCATTCAGATAAAAAGTTCCTATGGTTCAGAATAAATAAATAGATGATTACAACAAGAATCCTAGAGACTTGATTTCTTTGTGTGAAGCTAGATTTGGATAAAAAAGATTTACACTGAAGGGCTGCACAGTGGCACAGTTGGTAGAGCTGTTGCCTTGCAGCAAGAAGGTCCTGGGAGTTTCTGCACGGAGTTTGCATGTTCTCCCTCTGCATGCGTGGGTTCTCTCCTGGTACTCCAGCTTCCTCCCACAGTCCAAAAACATGACTGTTAGGTTAATTGGTCTCTCTAAATTCTCCTTAGGTGCGAGGGTGTGTGTGCACGGTTGTTTGTCCTGTCTGTTTCTGTGTTGCCCTGCAACAGACTGGCAACCTGTTCAGGCTGTACCCCACCTCTCACCCAGAACGTTAGCTGGAGATAGGAACCAGCAACCCTCCCGACCCCACTAAGCGTCAAGAGTGTATAGAAAATGGATGGATGGATGGATGGATTTACACCGAAAAAGGTTTTGGATCAGCTGAATTTGTTTTTCTATGTTCACTTTTCTGCAAAAGCAATGCTTTATCTGTTTTACAGCTTAAGAACAAAATGGAGAATATTATTCACTAGAACAATTATGGAGCTGAGAAATGTGGATTTCTTGAAGAATTTCTGTGTTTCTTAATACTAAGACTGTAATTAAACAGTCATTCATTACTGCTATCAATCAGTTTTTCCACTAAAAATATGACCGGTATCAGTTGAACAAGCAAAGCACAAACTTCTCTGTTTCTCTGGATCTTCTCAGTAATATCACCTCCATCTGCTGTAACATTTAGACGCTGTTTATTGAAGAACTTAGAAAAGGAAGACATAGTGTCTAGAGACTCACATCATTTCTGCTGTGGTTGTTCTGTGTCAGCTTCAACAGCATGAGGATCTGCAAGGAAATTAAATATGGACTAAACAGCATTTGTTCAAAATCATTGAAGTCAGACCTTCATTCTGAAGATTATGTAACATGTTCTCCTGGAGTGAAGTACTTTGAGTCTATGGCTCACCTTAGAGTTGAGTGCACACTGCAGTGGGGTCTCTCTATTTTTGTTGAGGATGTGTGTGCTCGCTCCATTCTCCAGCAGCACCTGGATGATTCCTTCATATCCCCATCGAGCTGCTATATGCAGCGCAGTGTCACCTTTATCGTTCTGCAGGTCCAGGCGGCATGTTTGGACATCGTAGTACACCAAGGCCTTCACACACTGACGCCAGGCATAGAAAGAACCGTGGCTCTCAAAACTCTCAGCAGGTTTTCAGCAGAAAAAAAATCTACATTCTGGTTTTTACTGGAGGGAAACCTCCATGACCTTTAATCTTGTGTTGCATTTACTGCACTCCCAAAGAGAGAAGATGATGCTCTTAAAAATGTTACTGTTACACTGGGAACTGAAGTAAAATGAGCCATTTTTCACAGGATCGCTGCATCAAAGCAACCTTAGTCTGGTGGCACAGAATGCTTTGTTTAGTGGCCCTGGAAACCAAACATCAACATGTGGAAAGAACACTAGAGCTGAATCTTTGCTCAAGAGTCATAGTTTGTTTCTTAATATGTTTGGAAGTTTGAGACTCTATGGCATCAGAGAAAAGCCTTTTAGCCTCTCCTGCTCCACCAGAGCCTGTCTTTTTCAAAAGTACATTTTCTTTTTTGTACCTCTCCAGTGTCATTCTGTCTATTTCTTCTCAAATACACTTCACTGGTGACTGTGTCAAAAGCTTCAGTAATGGCTGCCTTACTTGTTTTGTGCTTCTATACATGAGACAATGATGTCCAAATGCAGAACATGTAGCCTCCAGCTAAAATACATGCACTTAGTGTTTGGGGATGTTGAGCCAGTAGCACTATATATGTATTATTTGGTAACATGATCAATGTTTTTTACTGTTTCCTAGAAACAAGTGGTGACTCAACTTAAACCAGTCTCCCCTAAAAGCAAAAAAAAAAAAAAATCAGACATGATTTTTATGCTCATCTACATCACTGGGAAATGATCAAATATGCTGCTACGTCTTACACAAAAATTTCCCAGGACTTCTCAGATATTCCAAACATCAGAATTATGTTATTTGTAATTACATGTGGTATCCAACTCACCATTAATACTAACAGACTGGAAAACAACAATCCACGAACTGAATGTTATGTTTCTTTAAAGGTTTTTTTCCAACTTGATACAGTCTGCTGCTGAACAGGTGATGAAACTGACCTTGAAAGAATATAATGTTGCCAAAACTTGTTGTAAACGATTTGAGAATACATTCGTGTCAGGTATTTTCTTTTTGTTCTGTGTGTGCTGTGATTTAAAAAACTAATACTTAGATTTGTTAACAGGGTAAAAGGTCAGCGGTTGACATACGTCCTCATGCCCATACATGCAGGCCAGGTGCAGCGGTGTGTTTCCATTGTTGTCTTGGGCCTCGGTGTTGGCCTTGTAGTGCAGAAGCAGCAGCTGGAAGAGAGATGGACAGCAGACCAGAGGGGTGAGTCTTAGCCTCAACAGATCAAAGCAGGGCATTCATGCATATTCCTGTGTGTTTACACTCACTGAGACGCCCTGGTATCCTCGCTGGCAGGCCAGGTGCAGCGGTGTGAGGGCGTGGTAGTCTGTGGGGTTAACTGGAGCTCCTTTATGCACCAGCAAGTCGATCAACTGGGCCTGACCTGCAATATCAAAAACATTAAATGGTTGATCTTCTTATGTTTGTTCAGTGCTTGAACTGTCTGTGTTTCAGCAGTAGCTCACCGCAGATTGCAGCGGCGTGCAGTGGAGTGTATCCTCTGTCATCTCTGGAGAACGGTGTGATGATGGAGAGATCATTCAAGCGGCTGAAACAAAAGGTTACCATGTAGGTAAGTTTAAATAACTGCACTGCCTGCCCTGTCAGAGGCTCTCACTTCACAGAGAGCCATGACAGGATAACAAATGTAGACTCAGATCGTCTAGATGCTGCTGCTGTTTAGAACTCAGAAAGTGAGAGGATGTACATATGAACCCAATAGGAACAGCTGTGACATCAGGTAAACATTGTCTGGATGAGACCATTAGGGCACTGAATGAAGAACAAGATGCTCTTTATGGACAACTTGGAAAATGTAGATGGCTGGTTACATGGTTGGTTCCTTAAGAAACACATGTGATGCTTTAGGCCAGAGGTTCCCAAACTGTGGGGCGTGCCCCCTATGGGGGGGCGCAGGAAGCGGTATGCATGAATAAAAAAATAAAAAATAATAAAATAAAAAAAAACACAACAATGATGAACACTGTGTGTGCTGGGGGGTGGGGTGGGGGTTTGAGTGGATGGAAGTCCCAGAAAATGTTTGGAAACCACTAGGGGGGCCCAGGAGAAAAAGGTTGGGAACCACTGCTTTAGGCAAAGTTTTCCCGGTAAACCTTTGGCTGTACCATCTGCATGAACGTGACACATCATGTACACTAACAGACAGTATTCCTTGTGGTTGTTTCAAAGTACCAATGGTTCAGGAATGATTTGAGGCGTTCACTTAGCCTCCTTGATTAACCAAATCTCCACTCAGTCATACATCTATAACTGCACAGACATATCACATTATTATTCCTGATTGGTGTAATGTAGAAGTGATTTAGTCTTGTCATCAAAGATATGGTAAAAGATGTGGGATGCCTACATTTATAATCTAGGAGTGTGAATACTGTATGACACACACTGACCCTGACAGATGGCCGTCACAGAGGTCACAGGAACAAAGGGGATGACACATCCTGACATCTTCATCAGCTTCACCTTCACTCAACAGACGTTCCACTTCGGCTTCATTTCCATTAGCTATGTGCTAAAAAACACAGACAGAAAAGAGGATGGAACTGAGCTACTGATTCAATGGACAGCAGGACGTGTCCAGAATAAGAATATTGGAAGAGATACTTTTATAAATAGAACGGCTCTGGAGGAATACTGAGGTAATACCAACTACACCACAATCAAACAAACATTCAGATTAAATTCTTACACTTTCATCACTTCTTTGGAAGAATCCCTTTATAATGCAACCACATCTAAATTTTAGTTATGTAGATAAAACATCACACAGTTAAAACTAAAATTGCTCATACCACTGGCAGATTTGAATGTTAAA
>NW_006799980.1:2934905-2945025 GCF_000485575.1 Poecilia formosa | reverse complement strand
TATATATATATATATATATATTTTCAAAAAAGGTTTTTTATCTTTATTAATAGTTAGAGAGACCATCTTCATCGACATTACAGTACTCAAGCCTTTTAGAAATGCCTTTCAAAAGCGTTTTGCCTGTTTCAACCAGGGCTTTGAAAATGAATCTCCAAGTTGAAAACTTCTTTAGTTTGTCCAGATTCTCCCATCTTCCCGTTGGGTCTGTGGCTGAGCCACAATGTCATACTGAGCCATTCAGAAAAAGAAACATGAGCTTAAAATCAAAAGACACATTGAGAACATAAACTTGACAGAGATAGTAGGAAAAACTATGGGCTTTGATCTGTGTCAAAGGTCACAGATCAGTGATCTCAGAAAACGAGCCAGGAGTCTCATGGACAGGACAACATTGTTATCTTGTAACGTACTGTTGGAGTCATTTCTGTTTTCAAATCAAGACAGAAGTAAAAGCAATTCCCTTCCTGTTGTCATGTTGTGTACATTGTCAGTGTGTCACTAGTTTCAATCTAAATGTGTCCAATCACATCCTACTTATTTAAAACTATTGAAATCAAATTTATAAAACCTTTATTTAGCACTTATAGCATCAATAATTAGGCCCGAGCAGCGAAGCGCTGGCGAAAGCCTATTGTAATGGCAAGATTTCTCAATTATTTTATTTATTTATTTATTTTCCCTGTCACTGTGTGCGGCTGCTTGGGGCCTTTAACATATTCAAAAACTCACCAAACTTGACCCAAAATTGTCCCTCAGCCAAAATTTTTGGATTCCGGTGGAATTGCAAGTGGACATGGCCAAACTGCTCTACAACGCCCCATAATGTGAGTTGGGGGAAACCGTAGGTCATAGAGATCTGAAACTCGGTACGTAGGTAGACGCTCCTCCCACCCTCGATTCAAGAAAAAAAAGTCTCTTGGAGGACCCCTCTAAAATGCACAGGGAGGTGGCCATTTTGGGTCAAAGGAGAAATTTTGGCCATTTTTCATTTTTACTCATGTCGAACTTTGACAAACTCCTCCTCAGGCATTCGACCTATCGGCTTCATTCTTGGTCAGAATGCAGTAAAGGCATAGGGCTTTAAAAATTAACTTTTCGTATACGTTCACGGGGCGTGGCAGAGTGGCGAACTTGGCATACTTGCTGAAACAAACGAAACACTATAACTTTCTCATAAAAAGGTCAATTGGCACCAAACATGGCATGAGGGATCCTGGTTGGATGCCTGACGATCCCATGTCATCATAGTCTGACCTCACCTAAGCCCTGCCCCCTCAAAACAGGAAGTGTCTTTTTTTACTTGGAAAGATCCAACTCTGGCTCTCTTGACTTAATCAAGATTATCTTGTGTCAGATGACTAATAAGTTGGTCTTGCTTGCTTTGAAGCGCCAAGAGTTTTCAGTGGAGGGCGTTGCCGTGGCGGCGTGGTGAAGTCAGAGGTCACGCGACTGCCATACGTTTTGCTCTAGATTCCACGTTTCAACCCAGCTACACCAAGCTCACTGAGATCGATCCTTGTCCACCCCCTAACAGGAATCCAGTGCAATCGTTGGTGGGCGTGGCCTAATTCTTCCACAGCGCCCCCTAGAAAATTTTAAAAAATCAGCCCCAAGCCATGCTTTATCCCAGAATTCTGAAACTTTGTACACATGTAGCTTGTCAGGAAATACAAAAAAGTCTCTTGGAGCCATGCTCTCAACCCAACAGGAAGTCAGCCATTTTAGGTCAAAGTCGTAATTTTGTCTATTTCATTGACGTCCTATCTGAGCGAACTCGTCCTAGAGCTTTCGAGATGCAGGCTTCAAACTCAGTCAGCACAATCTTGAGGCATTGAAGGTCAAAAGTTATCAAAATAATTTTTCTATGTCAAAGCATCTGGGTGTGGCCAAGCCTCAAATCTGGCCATTCTTCATGAAATATCAAGATGGAATAACTTCCCCATATATGCTCCCAGCTGCATCAAACTTCATTTGTATCATCACAGACCAGAGTTCATCACATTTAAGTTATCAATTGGTGACTTCAGTTTAGCCCCGCCCCCTTCCAACAGGAAGTCAGCTGTTGGAAGGAGCAGTTAGAACATTTAGAGCAGTCTTTCTTTCCGATGGAAGAAAGACTGCTCTAAATCATACATGCATTATCCTATTTGCAGTAAACTTGTTAGACTTGACCTTTGCTAGCCTCTAAATAGCCCAATAGCTTGAAATTGCAATTCAGATCGATCACGCTTGTGCATCGTCAGGGAGCGCTGCAGAAGATGTAGGTGTGCATCGCCTGGCGGACGGCAGCAGGAACTGCGCGAGAGCGTCGGTGGTGGCGAGAGCGGAGCGGTGCTGGAACCCCCGCGGTTGCCAATAGGCCTTCGGCGTGCTTCGCTGCGAGGGCCTCCAACGCCGCTTGCGGCTTTAATTGTTTATATGTTTATACTTTTTTCATGCAGAGATCATCTCAGAAACTGTCTTAATTCACGTGTATATTTGTTTTCTGTAACTTTACGGGTTTCTGTGGCTCTGCAGCAGGGACGCGGTATATGGGGGAAAAGTGATGACAATTCTAGGGGCCCTGACCAACAGGGGGTCCCTCCACAATTTTATTTATATTTTGTTCATAGAAATTAAAAAAAAAAATTGGGGCCCTGTCATTTACAAAATTAATCATATTGCATTTTCAAAGATTGTTTTTAGCAGTAAAAATTTAATGTTCCCACTCCCAGATCAAAAAACAGACATCCATATTTGCCCTGAACGCGCCCTATCTGCGTTAAATGGTTCGTTCCTGCTTAGAGAGCTTCACCGTGACACTGTTCAGCTGCAGACAGTGGAAGACATGAACGATTGTGGCAGTTACTATGCTAAGAAATGTTATAAAATCAGGTTTTCAAAAAAAAAAAAAAAAAGAGGGAGAGAGAGAAAAAGGCAAGAGTGTTAATTCAATCTGGAGAAACTCACACGGAGAAAAACATTAGTTAGAAGGATTTATTAGACTGTGTTCTTTCTTGGCGCTCGGGCCCGGCTGAAGACGTTCGTGCTGAGCATCATGAAGCGATTTGATGATTGGCTCGGGCTGGAGCTCAGGGTAGTCGTCTCCCCAAAAGAAGCTGCCAGGCCGAGGCCTGGCTGGCTGCAGGAGCGCAGCTAGGGTCTTGAGCTGACCCAACAGCTAAAGCTCATTGGCTGGATGATTCTGCTTGAACGGTTGACGGTTAGTGGGTGATGCAGTTGGAGAAGTCTGTGATAGCCAGGCCATCCGGCGTGGAGATGTGCCGCTGTCTGCAGGCGCATTAGGCTTGTTAGATAGCGGCTGGCTTGCGTGCCGAGATGCTGTTAAAGAGGCCTGAGGTGGCCGGGCGATCTGGTGTGAGGATGAGTCACTGCCTGCAGGCGCGTTAGCCTCGTTAGGCAGCGGGCAGCTTGCCTGCCATGATGTCGTTGAAAAGGACTGTGGTTTCCGGGCGATCCGACATGAAGATGCGTCGGTGACTGCAGGCGCATTAGCCTTGTTAGGCAGCGGCCCGCTCACGCGCTGTGATGCTGCTCGAGAGGTCTGAGGTGGCCGGGCGATCCGGTGAGTAGAGGCACCGCCATCTGCAGGCGCGTTAGCCTTGTTAGGCAGAGGCCGGCTTCGACGCCGTGATGCAGTTGAAAAGGTCTGTGGTGGCTGGGCGATCTGGCGAGAAAATGCACCGGTGTCTGCAGGCGTGTTAACCTTGTTAGGCAGAGGCCAGCTTACACGCCGTGATGCAGTTGAAAAGGTCTGTGGTGGCTGGGTGATCCGGCGAGAAAATGAGCCGGTGTCTGCAGGCACGTTAGCCTTGTTAGGCAGCATGCAGCTTGTGCGTAAAGCCAGTAGGTCAGAGGTTTTGAGCGAAGATTGAGTCAGCGCGGATGATGTCATCAAAGGCAGAGCCAAAGCCAGGATAGGTCTGCGAGGTGTGGACAGGTCTCCTGAATATGAAATGGAGGTTAAAATGCTGAACACTCCACCACCAGTGATTAGTCGTGAACATTTATCTGGCGACAGGGGACTCAGAGAAGGGCGATGGCATTCAGAGCCAAGCTTGCTGAATTAAGAGCATGGTGTGAAAATGACAGGTAAAGGACCTGCTGTGACTCTCTGAGCATTCTGAAACCAATTTATTAGGATGGGATGGTAAACGGACAACCGCTGAGATGAGCTATATTGAGTGACAAATTTAATTGCTGAATTTTGCCGATCATTCATTGAAGAGACAAGATTTTATATTAATGTAGCACGATTCTGACAACGAAGTGAATCGAAGTGCTAGAGAAAGGCTAAAGTAAAGTCTTAAAGTAGACAAAAGAAGACTGTGGATTCTAAAATTATAGGGGATATAGAAAGATGCCGTTGAAGAGCCAGAGAGCTGAAGGTAGAGATGATTGAACCGTGTGAAGGTTAGAACTCTGACGGAAGGTTCCGAGCTGCACAAAATTTTGTTAAGGTGCAGCATGCATAGGTGAGGGACTTGAGAGATAAGGATGATTGGGTGTCAGAATGACCTGCTGGAAAACCAGAGTTAATGATAGCTGCTAGATGAAGTGACGAAGAAGGCCTGGCACGTGCGAGGGGAATGCGTTGCCCTTGCATTTGAGAGCAACCACGGCCGGAGCCTGCAGGCTGATCTACCCTTGTTACATCAGCTGATCCTCTCCGTCCCAGGGTAAGCATAGTAACAAACAAAAGAAGTAGTTAGTAAGAATTTGTATAGAATTCGGTTGGTTTCTGTGCATTTCATGTAAAACTTTTAAAGAATCCCTTCAACAAGTCACATGACGCGTAAACGCAAAATGGTGCTGCAATTACAAGACCGGCAGACAGCAGCTAAAGGGCGGCTGAGGTGGAAGGCAAAATACCTTAAGAGAAAAGTTTACTTAACAAGCCTAATGAGGAATGGACGTTGACAGATAATGATCAAAACCACTGCTCGGCCCCAGGACGCGGGGCGTGATCCTGGAATGGTGCGACATAGACCCTACTGAGGCAGGATGGGTAGCGTCCTCTCCACTAGTGCACCGTGTGCAGCCGGAAGCGCGTCGCTGATTGGTAGGTGGGCCGTGGCTAAGGTTTGGGTGGGGTGCTTGAATCCCGCTGCGTGTCGGTTGCCTGAGATTATCTGATCTGCTCGTCTGAAATTATCAGAGCCGACTTATGATCAGAGGCGTGGATTGCGGTTGGTTTTGGATGTCATACTTGCCATACGTTTCTGAAGCGTTGTTGCTCTGCTGGAGATACGGCTGTGATTGATGCGGCGTGAGGCTACCAGCTGGTTTTTATCAGCTGATCCTCTCCGTCCTGATGTAGGCATAGTATCAAACGAAGGAAGTTGATAATAAAAATTTCATAGAATTCAGTAGGTTTCTGTGCATTTTGTGTAAACCTTTTAATAGGAATCTCTTCAACAAGTCACATGACGCGTAAAAGAAATATGGTGCTGCGATTACTAGACCGGCGGGCAGCTGCGTGCGGACAGCTGAGGTGGAAGGCGAAATACGTTGAGACAAACAGCCCCGCCTCCAGACGAGTTTACTTGTTAACGAGCTTAATGTGCTGTATTTATATTAGGCTAGTCATCTTTGAGCTGATATCACCTACGTCCAACTGCATTATGAAACTGTAGGTTAAAATGGGGGGAAAAGTACAAAGTTCTTTGTGTCATGCCATTTTGCTGCACACACCTGCCCAGCTCACGCTGGCAGCATCAGGCCCCAGCTACTGGTGCACAAGTATGAACCCGGCGCGAGGGTCGTAGCACTCATGTTTAAAGGCGGCTCGGAAAAACCGCTTACGCCGTGTTAACGGAGTAAACAGTTAATTGCTGAGAAAATGGCGACAGAGGGCACTTTGCGGATGCCCTTACTGTATGCAATTCATAAAGAATAATGGGAAGTTTACATAGAAAGCGCTTTTCACGGACATGGAATCACAAAGCCCAGAACGAGGAAAGACCTTAACAAAACCACTCAACCAAAATTCGGACTTTGTCATATAATACTCTGAATGTCAGCGCGAGAACTATAAAGCGAATTCTTAAACAGGTGGGAGTGGAAACATGGTGCTTCTCTGGATGTTACGATTTGGATAATCTTGACAGAAAATCGCAGTTGCTGGCAAGCGGGTCGTTTCCCGCTAGGAGGGAGCGAGATCTCGCTTGCGTGAGGTCGGATTAAATACTGGAATGCTGACTGGCTGTTTGCTAGAGGCAGGGGCTTCGGTTGCAGCTAACCGCAGAGAGGAGACCAAGCCTGCACGACACGGTGAGAACCTCAGATAAGGGAGACGGTCCGTTATTTCCCAGCCAGCATGCCTGGGTGGGCCCCACTTGGGTTTGTTGTGGGCTACATGGGTTATGAGTGGGCATGGGTTTTATATGGGCTAACTGTATGGGACCAATATGGTAACCGAAAATGGGTCCCATATGGGCTGGCCCATTTGGGCTAAATGTATGGGCCCCATTCAGCAGTGATGTGGGCTAACTGTGAATGGGGCAGAAATGGGCAACACTATGTGGGGCCCATGTGGTTTCAGTATCATGGGCCCATCATGGGAAGCCCATGTGGGCTGACCACATTGAACCCACATGAGGTAAGCATGGGCTAAACATACATGGGTTGGACCTGGGCATGGATATGTAGGCCCCATTCCTTTTTTATGTGGGCTAACTGGGGATGGGACAGAAATGGGCAACACTATGTGAGGCCCAAGCAGTTTCATTATCAAGGGCCCAACATGGGCAGCCCATGTGGGCTGACCACATTGAACCCACATGTGATGAGCATGGGCTAAACATACATGGGTTGGACCTGGGCATGGATATGTAGGCCCCATTTCTTTTCTATGTGGGCTAACTGGGGTCCAACCCACATGGAAACCCATGTGGGCTGACCACATTGAACCCACATGAGGTAAGCATGGGCTAAACATACATGAGTTGGACCTGGGCATGGATATTTAGGCCCTGGTCCCTTTTGATGTGATGTAATGGAAAAAACATATTTAAAATCTGATTAGACAATATGGTTACCCTGTCACTTTCAAACTTTTCACAATATGCCAAAGGAAAAGCTCCAACAGCAAGATTATAATAACTTGGGAAAAAATTTACCTGGGATGTCACATTGATGGCGTTTAGCTAAGGAAATTGTTACTCAGCTGGCCTGTATTGGAGTTGATAAAAGGTAAATTGTAGAATCAATTGTATAAGCTCTTCTTTCTACAAAATGAAAATTTCTCCTTGGATGTGACCTCGTCTTGGAGGTCATAAAGGGGTATTGTATTTGGACATAAAACATGCTCACTACATGATTTCTGTGTCTGGCTCATTTACTAACACCAACATGACACTAGGCTTCCAGAAGACTAGAATACTGCCATTAAAAATGATGCTAATGCTTTATTTTTTAAAACAGTTCAGCATTGTTCTAGCTACACTTTGAACCTCTAACACTTTTTTCTTTTTATTACTTTAGAACAGTCCAGTCCAGTCTGGATGTCTTCTATCATTTTTCCCAGCCAGCATGCATGGGTGGGCCCCACTTGGGTTTGTTGTGGGCTACATGGGTTATGAGAGGGCATGGGTTTTATCTGGGCTAACTGTATGGGACCGATAAGGTAACCTAAAATGGGGCCCATATGGGCTGGCCCATGTGGGCTAAATGTATGGGCCCCATTCAGCAGTAATGTGGGCTAACTGTGAACATGGGGCAGAAATGGGAAACACTATGTGGGGCCCATATAGTTTCAGTATCATGGGCCCAACATGGGAAGCCCATGTGGGCTGACCTCATTGAACCCACATGAGGTAAGCATGGGCTGACCGTACATGGGTTGGACCTGGGTATGGGTATGTAGGCCCCATTCCTTTTTTATGTGGGCTAACTGGGGATGGGACAGAAATGGGAAACACTATGTGGGGCCCATGTAGTTTACGTATCATGGGACCAACATGGGAAGCCCATGTGGGCTGACCGCATTGAACCCACATGAGGTAAGCATGGGCTGACCGTACATGGGTTGGACCTGAGCATGGGTATGTAGGCCCCATTCCATTTTCATGTGGGGTAATGGGAAAAAATTGTTAAAATCTGACTAGACAATGTGGTTACCCTGTCACTTTCAAAATTTTCACTATGTCAAAAGCAAAAGCTGCAAGAGCAAGATTATAAAAACTTTGAAAAAAATTACCAGAGATGTCAGATTGATGGCCTTTAGCTAAGGAAATTGTTACTCAGCTGACCTGTATTGGAGTTGATAAAAGGTAAATTGTAGAAGCAATTGTATAAGCTTTTCTTTCTACAAAATGAAAAGCTCCCCTTGGATGGTGACCTTGTCTTTCTTGGAGGTCATAAAGATGTATTGTATTTGAACCTAACATGCTCACTACATGATTTCTGTGTCTGGCTCATTTACTAACACTGACATGACACTAGGCTTCCAGAAGACCAACATATGCTTCAATGCTTTATTTTTTAAACCAGTTCAGTATTGTTCAAGCTACACTTTGAACTCCTAACATTTTTCTTTTTATTATTTTACACCAGAACAGTTGAGATGTTTTCTAACATTTTTGTGACATTATCTGTTTTAAATATGCATAATCTTCTGCTGCTCACTCAAAATAGGTAATGGTTCAGAGTGGACTTTTGTCCTTGCTTCTTTTTTTAAATTTAATTTAATTTAATTTTATTATCAATTGGATGTTCAGACATCCAGAATGTTTATTGCAGCTTTTTCACAGCAGGACTTAATTCTTATTTGGAGAAATAGTTCAGATCAGACCATCGTGAAAAATATTACAATATTTAGAAAATAAATTCAAACAAAACTCATCAAGTGAGAAAGACGAGAGTAAAATTTTGAGCATGTTTGTTCATCTATAAACATTTTCCAAGTTGTCAGCATAAATAAAATAAAAAAACTTACATTTCTATCTATTAATGATTATTTTGATATCTTTTAATCTTTTTCCAATAATTTTTTTTAACCTTTTTGTTCATTTTTTTCTCTGGCACCGTTGCCAATAAAGGTTGGTGAATTGAAGAGACACTTTACACCTCCACTAAAGAAAATAGTTCCAAAGCACATTTGAATAAGGACGATTATATTTATTTATTTTCATTGAGAACATTTGTGAGTGCTAGATCGGTTTTACATTTGTTAAACCGATGTAGCATCTCAAAATTAATCTTGCGTTTCTTGGAAAACGTGCAATTGTTAACTGCGGATGGATATGCGGTTTCAAAATCAAACGTAGTCTCATCAGTCCGTTGGCGTGAAGTCTGCAGGTTGGCTGGCCTTCTACTAAAGAAACTGTAAGTACACCTCTGTCTTGTCTGCATTGTATCAAATTTTAGGGAGAGATTTTAAATCGCTAGTTAAAAAATGAGCTGCTCGTAATGGTTCGGATGACCGGAGTACCCCAAAAGAGACCTAATTAGTTGTTTCTTTTTTGTTTTTTTGCTTTTCTTTGAGATGTTTTTGATATTGTTAAAACACACACACAATAAGTCATCTGCCATTATTAAGGTAAGAGTATTTGGATGCAGAGCGATTTCAAACTGTTCTGGGCCATGCCATTTTCAAATACGCTGTGGTGCCATTCTGTTTGCTGCTACACCGGTAAATTTGAGCGCCAACGCTGCAGAATAAAATCGGTTTACTAATGAATCTACGTTGCTAGCGGAGGTTGTTTTTAAAGTATTTTGACACGATAAAACCACTTACATTATTTATAAAGAGTAACTACTTCGCTTTCATTCTGTGTACATGGATTTTTAATAATCTTTCTCACAGCCAATTAAGCCAGCATGCATGGCTGGATCCCATGTGCTGGCTTGGCTGGGATCCACCCATGCATAGGTACATTTTTTTTTTTCATAAAACTGCAGTGAATCGTGTCGTTGTGGGCTAGATAGGTAATGATGAATGGGCATGGGTTTTGTCTGGGCTAACTACACGAGGCCCATATGTTTAACCTAAAATGGGACCCATATTGTCAAATGCATAGACTCTATTCAGCATTATTGTGGGCTAACTAGGAATGGGACAGAAATGGGCAACACGAAATGGGGCCCATGTGGTTTCAGTATATTTGGCATAAAA
>NW_006799980.1:2933203-2934690 GCF_000485575.1 Poecilia formosa | reverse complement strand
ATGCAAACGGAAAAACTAACTGTAGTTAACAAGTATTCAGTCTGGTGTTTAGGTCTCAACTAGCCATTTGTTTGGTCAATGAAAATGGGAGCTTTAGATTTACCAATGTTTTAATACTTTTTAAAAAAAACTTTCTAAAGGGTACTATGGAGAAACGCGACAAAGGCTTGCAAGGGCAGAAGCAACATCGGATCTTCAAACAGATAATGATATTCCAGAAAAGCGACAGAGAAGGTAATGTGGAACAGGGACTTATGTAACACACAACTCTAGATCTTCCGTCTCCCTAGTTGTCATTTGAGCTGCTCTCAGGTCTTTTACCCATTTGGTTCTCCTTGCTTTACTCTTTCCTCCTAATCCTTCAAAATTAATTGTGACTTAAATTGATATATACATTAACAATTAGCATTTTGTCCATGTATAAAAGTAAGCATATAAGCTACTTTTGATTTGTTATTGTGAAAGAATAACAAATCAATTAATAAAAACTAAATGTATCATGTATCCTGATTTTAAAATGTTGTCTTGTAATTGTCATTATACTTAAGGTTGTCATGGTTGCAGAAATTGGAGAAGGGTCCTTAGATGATGCAGTACGACAAGCTGTGCGATTCCTCATGTCCCCTGAATTGGCCCTCCAGTTCAACCCGTTTGGCCGACATAGGAAACAAGTTCCGGGACCTGCGTCTCTGATGTTTTGTATGGTAAAGATCAGTTTTATATTCACTTTTTTTCTTGAACATTTGTTAATTTATTTTGGTTGTCATATGCCTGTTTATTTTTAGCAATCTTTTTTTTTTAAAGATTAAAAACTGAGACTTCAATTTTTGGTTTAATTCACATAGTATTCTTTCACTGTGTTGTCAAGAACTTAAAGTTTTGATTGCTGACAAAATTTGAAGGTAATATTGTTTGCATTTCAAACAGTATTAACAAAATAACTATACAAAACCATGATAGAACTTTTATGTCAGTAGTTGATTTATATACATTAATATATTTTAAATTTACAATAAGAATATAGTGTGTGTACTAGGGATGCTCCGATCAGGTTTTTTGCTTCCAATTCTGATACCGATCACCCATGGGGCCCATCTCTGCCGATCATCTGGATTGGCTGTTATTTTTTCCCTTTAGGTATAAATGATAACATGTTATCTGGCAAAATGAAAAAGTCTGTGCAGTGTGACGGAAAGAGTAGATCAGCTGCACATGCAGGCTGCGAATGAGATACAGGCGATCTGCAACAAGAGACCGTGATCGGCGACCACCAATCATACACTTTTTCACGGAAATTGACCGATTATGATCGGTGGCTGATCGATTGGCACACCTCTAGTATGTATATAATAATAATGACTCGAGAGTGCTTTGATTTTGGCAGATCTCTGCAAGCATTTCTGCCCCGTGAAGGGGAAGATGCAAATCTCATTAATGTTACATTGTACTAAAAGTAAAACACTAATGCAATTTCTACCTTTGCTTGT
>NW_006799980.1:2928463-2931638 GCF_000485575.1 Poecilia formosa | reverse complement strand
AGACAACGCCCCCGATTGGGCGCAGTGAGGTTGCTGATTGATGAGGCTAAGAGCTAGCTGCGAGCTGGGATATGCAGAAGTGTGCGAAGCAGTCAGATGGCGATGTTCACCCATCGGTTAACAAGGAAAGACAATTCGTGGGACCGGGCGAGTCCCCGATGAGGCGAGCAGGGAAGAACCGGAAGATTCCCAGCTTTTTGTCACTAATGGAGGCCGAAGGAAGGCACAATGGGGACAGTTAGATCGGAGTGGAGATGCTGAAAGTCTAGGAGCGCGATGGCAGCTGAGGGGATGATCATAGGATCTAGTCCATGAGAGCAGGGAAGGACGATCGGAGGGTACCTCTGTGAGCTGGATCAATGACAGAGGGACCTGGATCACGGAAGGAGGTGAGGCAGATGAACTAGCTGGCTGAATGTCACGGAGGTAAGAGAAGCGCACGTAAGCTGGAAGCACGGCTGAAAAGCTGAAGAGCCTGGCTTTGTTGGTGCTTTTGAAGGAACTCTTGCGAGGTGATTGGCTGGAGTGGCTGCTCGCCCGTGCTTGTTGATTGAAGCGTGGGCGTGGTAATAGAAGTGGCCGACAAGTTGATTGGAGTTTTCCCAGCTTGAATTTACACTTTTAAGCTTCCATTTTATAACCCAGTTTTTCTCCATGAGCGGCGAGTAGACTGTGTGAGATTATCAAACATTTTGCATAGTTATCTTAGCTACAAACTACCGTTTGCCTCCTTTTCACTAGCATTTAATGAATTAAGAAAAAAATTTTATCAACATATTCATATATTTAACTTGTCCCTTGTATCCTTTACCACTTAACAACAGATGTCAGTCAGCAGCAGCTCTAACCCACGTCCCTCCTGACCTGTTCTCTTCTGAGTGAAATTAAAGCTGCAGTATGTCACTTATTTATCAATATTTTTTTCACATATTTGTTAAAACTGTCATTATGTTGTGACAGTATGATATGAGAAGTAATCTGTGAAAAATCTATTTTCTCTGCCTTCTCCCTGTGCTAGAAACAGCCAGTCAGTGGCAGGAGAGTTTTAGTGCTGTCAATCACCATCTCATGTGGTGCTGTTCATTCTTCCTCCCCCTCGATTTGTGCCGTGATGCAGTTAGCATAGCACAGAGTTGTGCAGATTCAAACTGTGAATGCTCAGTTTAGTTAGCATAGCTACCAATGACGGCAGATTAACGGCAGACAACTTATCATTCTTGTAATAAGTTGTTTCTCCACCATTAGCACATTTAGCAGTGAGTGAAAGAGGCTAATTCACAGTGATAAGAGCGTCCTACTAGTTCTGATTGGTTGTTTTGGTCAGAACGGTGCATTACTTTAACCAGTAATTCAGGAAGGAGATGGAGGAGATTGATTGTTTTCACGGATTATCTCTGTCTCATAACAAACTGCTACGACATCATGACAGCTTTAACAAATATGGAGAAAACATATTTTTTTATTAAAGTTATGTACTGCAGCTTGAATAAAATGCAACTACACAGCATTTCTGAGAAGTTTTGATTGTTTTATGTGTAGTTGCACATTGCTCCTGACTGTTGCTCATGGGGAGATATTTCAGTAATCTAAAACTAATAGAAAAAATTTAAGCAACCTACTTGCATACTGGATGTGGACTGTTGGCTGTTAAATTCATGAGCAGTAAATATTGTGCTAATTATCAGTATGGAACCAAAGAAAGCAAGGCAGATGAAAGCCTTTAAAATTATGATGCTTTTTATGGGCCAAATAGACTCAAAAAATTGTAACAGCAGCTGCACGGGGGTCCCAAACAAATTTTTTGTCAGGGGGCCCACAATTCCTGGCAGCGCCTCTGCCCTGCAGAAAGGACAGGTGGGTTGAGGGAAGCAGAAGCCGGACTGCTCCAGCTTACTTCAAACAGGCGGAGGACGGGAGCGGCCACGTTCTGAGTCAGCAGACTCATCCTTTCCTTGAATAGAGCTTTGTCTCTAAGTTCACCCGTGACCTAAGAGCAAGAGACAAAAAAAAGACAATAACTGCAACCCTCTCGGAACTGTATCGGATCTGCCAAGATCCGACATGCCGTTGCAGAGTGTGTCTCACAGAGCACGTGTTCTGCAGCTTCCCCAGATTGATGAACTCCACTGCTGCCTCGAACGTGCTCAGGCAGTAGCTGAGCTCATCTTTGCTGGAGTTACTGAAGCAGAAGTTCCTCATGTAGCTCAGGTTGGCCATCCTGAAACACACAACAGTTTAACAATCAGCCTGCAGAGCTAGAAAACACATTATCTGTATCACATGCAAGTTTAAATGATGCTCAAACAATGCAGTTTTATAATCTTTACTAATGTAATAAATTAAGTTACTATCTTCACATAAAGTAGGACACTAGAGAAGAGAAACTGAAAGCCCAAATAAAACCCGACACTAACATCAAACCTACAAGTTTGACAGGGTCCATCTAAGAGCCAGTATTATGTGTTTGTCATCCACATAATGTCATTTTATAGTACAATGAAGTAACTATGTTATTTTTAGTTGTAAAAATGTGATATATATCAAATATGACTTGATAGGAATTTGATGTCATAATTTAACACTTTGAAATTGGGCTTCTGACTCTTTAAGAAACTCTTGCTCTTTCCAACAATCCACCTCCAGGAAATAACCAAAACATCAGGGTTATTAACCTTTTAACAAGGTTTGTATTGTACTGAGAAATAGCTCCTATAATGAGCTCAGCTGATGCGCAGTTCAATCAGCTGTTTTCAATCAGCTGACGAGCTGTTGCTCATCTGAAGGAGCTGAATGGTGGGAATGAGGTGTGAGGGGCGTTCTGTAATGTAGAAGCTTGGAAACTACAGTTCTGAGGACAAGCTTTGTCCCTGAATGCATCGCTGGATACCCTCTAAGCGTTCTGCACAACTGAATGGTTGTCATGAAGATTAAAGGATTGCTCAAACAAGCAATAAACAAGAATCCAGGTATGTTTGAGAGAATATTATTGTAACATAATGTAAAGCTCAGAGAAGTTAACTTTACATAAATCATTACAATGTAAAGCTCAAAACTTTTATGTAAAGTTGATTTATGTAAGTCAACTTCACATAAATCATTATGTAAAGTTGACTTCTCTGAGCTTTACATTATGTTACAATAATATTCTCTCAAACATCCCTGGTTTCTGGTTATT
>NW_006799980.1:2925895-2928453 GCF_000485575.1 Poecilia formosa | reverse complement strand
GAAAACTTGCATACATAACATATACATGTTATGTATGCAAGTTCTCATATTTCTCGTGCATGTTAGCATGCACGAGAAATATGAGGTTGCCAGGGCCAAAATAAAAAGCTGGTAAAGCATAGAATCGAACTTGTTTAACCTGAAGCTCAGTGCTGCCATCTGCTGTTAGTTCCGCTGCAGTGTTGCATCATGTTGTGTGCTCTGAATAAAACACAGCGCCCCTCGTGGACAGTATAGGAACTGCAGATTTTCAATTAAACAAAGTATATGTTTTTTCATGAATAATGATAATGCATTTAGCCCCCGGGCCGGACTAAATCGTTCGGCCCCCGGGCCGAACGATTGACACCCCTTTGACACCCCTGCTCTAAGCGTTCTGCACAGCTGAATGGTTGTCATGGAGATTAAAGGATTGCTTAAACACGCAAGAATCAAGAATCCAGGTATGTTTGAGAGAATATTATTGTAACATAATGTAAAGCTCAGAGAAGTTAACTTTACATAAATCATTATGTAAAGTTGACTTCTCTGAGCTTTACATTATGTTGCATAATGTAAAGCTCAAAGAAGTCAACTTTACATAATGATTTATGTAAAGTTAACTTTACATAAATCATTACAATGTAAAGCTCAAAACTTTTATGTAAAGTTGATTTATGTAAGTCAACTTCACATAAATCATTATGTAAAGTTGACTTCTCTGAGCTTTACATTATGTTACAATAATCAGCCCCTTAAAAGTGACGAAGACAAACACCTCCAGCACACTTGAAGAAATATATCTGGATAACTGCATCCGGACGGCCACTTGCCAAGGAAACTTCAATCTCCTGTGAACCTAAACACTGCAAAACTTATTTAAGCAGATTATTAATAATCTGTTAAATCTGAATTGAATCCGTTTCATTAATTTCAGTCTTTCAGAAAAAAACTCAAAATCTTCTTGGGTATACCTGAGAATTTCCATGTTTTGGAGAAATCTGAGAGGCTTAAAAGTTAACAAACATGTTTGTTTTTCAGAATGAGTTCACCCTTGAGAGGGCGTTTTCTGCCTGCTGGGGTTATTTCAGTTGTTTTACTTTAAATACAGAGAAAACATTCCCAGTGGATCTTCTCCATGCTCACCAGTTGGGGATTTCAGTCTTGACCAAAAGGTAAAGGACAACAGAGAGGAGATCATCTGCACTCACGGCTTCGATACTCACTGGAGGGAAAGAGCAACACAATTCAACAAATCAACTTCCTTCTCTAAAGAAAAAAAAAACAAAAAAAAACACAATGATTTTATCCATTCAGACTGCTTTTAAATCGCTGCATTCCTGACACCAACAGCTCTTCTCCCTGGTGTCCAAAGCAAATGCCTAAATTGGCCTTTTGACTAACACAAATTAGAAATGATCATGCCATTCTGAACACAAACAGTAAAGCTGCTGTGAGTCAAAACAAACTGAACAAACAGATCGGCAGCTGACACAGCGGGCACTGTGCTGCCTGCTGATCTGATTACAGAGAGGTCAGGCTGCTGCTGAGAAAGGTTCCAGACTAATTCACTCAGACTGCACACACAGCTTCTTTCAAGAATCATTTTATCTTGATTAGATCTTTAATAAAAGCAGTTTTCTTACACTAATAACCTTTTGTAAACCAAAGCACATAAATATTACTTATTTAAACCGCCATGTTTGAAATTAGGTGTTTTTCCCTCATGTTTTGGTTCAGTGGTTCCTCTAAAAGACATAAGAAAACACAGCAGAATCTATTTTTAAACAGATTCAATTGGATGAATAAAATAATTAATCTTAGTTAGACTTTTATTTTGGTCAAAATGGTCCATTTTACCACTGGGACTGCACACTTTGCATCCCCTCCCATACCGAGTGAACTTTAGTCTGATTCAGGATTGCAAATGCTGTGATGTGGTTATGTACTTACGTGTAACCTTTTTAATATTACATTTTTTACGGTGTCATTCTAAAACTGGCAGAATCGGATCTCTAGGTAGATTGCTCCAATATCTTATGAGACTGGATTAGTACCATTTTTCCTCTAAAGTAAGTCCTTACATGGACACATGAGCATCTCCAGTAGATATCTAAACACACGCCCACTGTCATGCTTACCTGTGCGTCTGGGTGTCTGGGTGGCAGTGAGGACGACTCTGCGCAGACACAACACTTTGAGGAGGGGGGAGGTCTGTTGGTTGAGCTGACTCAGTTCTCTCTTTGCCCGAGACAAGTTCATACTGGAGGAAGACAGGGCAGCAGCGGAGAACATGGGGAATCTCAGACAGACCCTTCACTGTGTGAACTGAGCACTTCATGTCTGCATGTTCATTATATATATATATTTTTTTGCATTATTTATTCCAAATATGTAAATAAATACAAATCTCACAATATCAAATAAAATTTATGGAAGCGCAATAAGTGTAGAACACTTGTAACCAAAGAACATAGCTTGCATATTAAAAAAGGAGCAGAAGAATAGCTTACTGTCTCGCACCACTTTGTTCTGACTTGTGATGCAGAATTTAAAGAAAAACTTTAAGTTCATCTGTA
>NW_006799980.1:2908116-2924419 GCF_000485575.1 Poecilia formosa | reverse complement strand
AATATCAAATAAAATTTATGGAAGCGCAATAAGTGTAGAACACTTGTAACCAAAGAACATAGCTTGCATATTAAAAAAGGAGCAGAAGAATAGCTTACTGTCTCTCACCACTTTGTTCTGACTTGTGATGCAGAATTTAAACAAAAACTTTAAGTTCATCTGTAGTTTACCAAAACTGTTCTTTAGCTGTGAATCTGTTTGCCTTGCCAACTTATGGATCTTAGTTCTGACATGTTTCTTAACTATGTCATCATGTGAACACAGTGTTAACAATCAGCTGAGTGACTAGCTGACCTGAACTCTGGTTTCACTCCCAGGTCCTTCTGCTGCAGGTCCTGAAGGCTCCTGGTGGTTTTGTTAAAAGAAGCATCCTGTTGAGCAGAGAATCAGAAGAGACTTCAGAGAACCATCACGATGCCAACATTATGAAAAACCTACAGCTGCAAAAAAATACTGTGATTCAGTAATTTCAGTGAGCAGTATGAAAATGACATTCTTTTGATAAAAAAAAAAATGCTGTGAGTTTATTGGGCTATGCATAGCCTAATAAACATGTCACTGAAATATTTCTTTATTATCCGTCTTTGCAAAAGATTGGGTTATCTTTGCAACAAGACATTACCTTGGGAAAGAGCTGTAAATAGTAGTTGTAATAGTGCTGGTTTATATAAATGCAGAACAAAGTGCTTCAGGGTGGACATCCAGCCCTAATCCCACAATCTTAATTAAGATTAAGATTTGGTTAAGACCAAACCTCTAGATTTGACACATCTGTGCTGAGGTTCTGGATTTAGTTTTTTTCTGGGATGCGGTGGGACCAGGAAGTGGAAACTATTTAGGAAATGAAAGTTAAAAAGATTTTTCACAGACTCACTTATAAGTTAGAGTGGGGCTGGTACTTAAAAATATAAACATTTCCTTAATTATCATATTTTTTATTATACAAGACCATTAATGTTTATTTAATTTTAACGATAATTATTATTCAGAGTCTTGAAAAATAGCAAAAATAACATATTTACAACATAGAGTATTTTATCAATAATTAATTTAGCTTTCCTCACCCTGTATTTTGCTTAGCAATATTCTCAATTAATCTTTTTCAGTTGGCAACATCAGTTTCTAACTGAAAATAGAAAAATACTAAAACACATACATTAATATAATTATCAGAATAAATATTTTAAAATAGCTGAAAAACAAATATATTTCCATTCAAAAAGCCAAAAGGAAACAATGTTCCAGTAAGATGAAGAAAATAAGTCATTTGAGACAGCTGCCAGCAGGAAAATTTGTTTTGGTTTTTTTCAAATGTGTGTGTTTTATATTTAGGGAAAAACAAACCAGGAAGAAATAATAGGAAATGTTGCTAAGTAGTATTTATTTACCTGACAAGATTCAAGAGTCCCCACAAGGTTAAAGATTAAATCATGGATACCATGATGGATGTATATCTGAAAAAAGAAGAGGAAGTTTAGCATTCCCTTAGAAATACACCTCTACTGTAACTCTAGTTATCCTGTTATGTTGGTATCAGGTAGGTTGCTTAAAAGATTCACACATTTGTTGTGGCAGACACATGCACATCTTTATTTGAAACAAACTGATATGAAAAGTCAAATTTGATGAGGTTACCCCAACAGCTTGTTTGAGAAGAGTCATCTGAAGCTCCTGTTTTGCTAGGAGTTTCTAGGACAGAAAAGTAAATGATTTGTTGCAACTTTTTGTCTTAACACAACAATCTGCTGAGGATGAGGATCCTATGCTGTGACTATAAAACCAGACAGAACATGGATGGTCTGAGCCAGGTTAGGGTTAGGAGGTTCGGTCCTGGAGACCAGGACCGATAATTTATCATGTGATAAATTGTGAGAGTTCAAATGTTTTGAGTACATCTGAAACATGTGCAATAAGGTCAATTTGTGTTATCATGACGGCATTATACCAGGGTCCTGGAGCGAGTGGTGGCAGGATTAACTCTCCACCACTGGCAATGCTTGGTCATCTGAGAGTTTAAAGGAGGACTTGCCACCCTATGACCTCCTCCTACACCTGTCCACTGGCTTTCAGAACCTCAGTAAATGTCCAGCCTATTACACAGACAGCTTCTGGTCTCTACTCACCAGACGAGAGTCTCTCAGCAGGCACTGAAGAGATTTAGTGTAAAGTCCGTTTACAGAGTCCTGATGGGACAGTAACACACAGAGAGAACACTTAGAACCTCTTTCATGTGATGGATGTCCTCTGCTGTAAAGCAGAAGCGGTGAAACTAAGAGAGCAGTGATTTTGAAATCCAAAAGAACAAGAATAAAGCAAACAGACTGTCCCTTACAATGTGGTATCGGAGGCCCTTCCTCTCCTGCCTCTCCTGCTCTCTGAAGATCTGACAGAAGCTGTGGATGAACCTGTCCAGTTTGTGGGAGTGATGACCCAGGAACTCCCTGACATCCTCCAGGCTCCTCAGACAGTATGCCGGCGGTGGACTGACCTCAGCTGGGCTTAGCTCCACCTCCAGCGGTCTGGAGATGCACAGGATGCTGTAGCTCTGCTCCTCATCATTGTAGAAGGTTTCCTCAAACAGAATGGGCACCACAATCGGAGCTGGGGAGCCAAGGTCCAGCACCACCTGCCTGTCCTGAATTTTGACATCCTGCGAGCGAAGCCATCAGGTCCGCAGTATTATGCATTACAAGAAGATTTTCAAAATACTGTTGCTCCAAAGTGGTCACAGTGTTAAACAAGGGAGAGCAGCATCTAAGCTGGTTTACAATTTCACACAGTTTAAGGGGGATTTTCTTTCCTTTGATAAAGTAACCTTTTAAAGCTGAGGTGTGTAACTTTTGTAAGAAAAAAAATGTTTTCTAGATATTTGTTATAACTGTCACTGTGTCATGACCGTAAAGAATGAGTCAGATAATCTGTGAGAAAATGGAGCTCCTTTGCCGTCACCCAGTACTCCCAGTCTTAACTGCAGAAATACGCTGCAGTCAGAAACAACCAAACAGAGCCAGGAGGAGGGACTTAATACTGTAAATCATGTTTGTGTATGCACTCTGCATACCCTACACTGACGCCACCGATGACATCGGATAAAAAGTTTTCCAATAACAGCAAGTTGTTTCTCTGCAATTAAGCACATTGAGCAGCGCGTTCACGAGTGTGACTGACAACGCTGAGACCCTCTTTCTGGCCTGGCTATGATTGGTTGTTTTCGACCAGGAGTGGTGCATTTCTTCAGATGGTAACGTTTTTTTATATTATCTGTTTCGTACCATAGTGTCACATGGCAACAGATTTAACAAATGTACAAAAAACAGCATTAAAAAAGGAGGAAGTACATTTTTGAATTTGAAGATAATCACAAATATTCTCCGATCATTCAGACATTTAGCAAATATAAATAATTTTGGTAATCATAACTAACCTAAAAGTTAACAGTTTAGTAAGATTTGATATCAGATAGAGTGGAAACGATGCTTATTTATCATTTTATGCAGTGTATGCAAACATATGGCTTCACTATTACTGAGAGTAAAAATTATTTAAACCCTCTGTAAAATACTTGGGTTTCATAGAAGTGATTTGGTTTTTACAAGTGTTAAGAACTACACAGATTCCATATAGAGATTACCCAAACAGACATGAAGCCAAAATGAAAAAGTTTTTGAAAAATTAAGCATTTAGATTTTATATCTAAAAGTTTAGATTTTGTAAAATCTTCAAATCGAAAGGGAGTGTCCTGGTTTTCCCAGAGACTGCAGGGATCAGGTTTGACAGACTAATATAGAAAAGGACAAACCTTTCCATTCACAGTCTTGTATCCTTCCTCCACAGGCTGCAGGATGTAGCTATCGAAGTGAGAGTCTGAGTAGCTGCTCACGCTCAAACTTCCACAACACGGAACCAGAACCTGCAGGTTTTCAAGGAGGCGAGACAGAAAAAGAGTTCTGCTATCAAACCAAGCTCTACACATGGATTTCAGTAACCATGACTTACAGCAGTGCTATCAATCTGAAGAAGAAGATGAAGATGCCTGAAATTATATAAATGAACACAAATGGAATAATTGTATTTTGTGTGATGTGTGTCAAGATCACAGTTGTAGAAACTTCATGAATGGGTTGCTATCCAATCACAATTGGACCAGTGGATTAGAACCACATTATTCATCTGTTTTAAGAGTGGGTGTGGCTGATATATTTAGATCGTGTTTCCTGGATTGAAGATTACAATTCAATTGGTGTGTAATTCTGAATACTATAGATTTTCCCTTATGCAGTATCAGCCAATAGAAAGCAGGTAGAGACTCCACCAATCACCTTTGACAGATGTGTTGCAGCTGGCCATCAGACTCAGTCTAAAGCTCAGCTTGTCTGAGCCACAAGTGACCATGTAGTAGTTTAGTGTAACTGTGTACACAAACATGCATATACATATATCTGTTTATACAAAAATCTGTTTTCCCAGTAGCAGCTATAGTGAGCCAGCGGGCAAACCTGGAATTGTACATACACACTTCCTGTCACACACACAGGTTTAAAGCTTTCTGCAGGTGAAACTGTACAATAAAAATGTCACCCAAATGTCCCCCGCAGAGTTGAGTAGTAACTGGTTATAATTGCTCAATTACATTTACTTGAGTAGCTTTTTTGAAAAATATATTTTCAGGAATAGTTTTACTGCATTGTACTTTTTATGCTTACTTGAGTCATTTTATTATGAAGTGTTGCTACTTTTACTTGAGCAACAATCCTGGGTCCTCTACCCACTGTGAGTAACTTCACTGAATGAAGAACAAACAAGTTTTGACCAAAACTTCACCTGCAGTTTCTATTAAAGTTTCCTAAGTTTTAATTTGAAAGAAACTGATCTGGAAAAATGTTTTTTTTTTCTGTGTGTGTGTGTGCCTGATTTAATTTATTAAATTTTGTTATCTCTATGAACTATAAAGGTAACAAACTGGTCATTGACTGGTCATCAACTGGTCATTGACTTCAGGATGGAAAGAGGCAGTCCATGACCAGTTCTGATAAGAGGGGAGGAGGTGGAGGTCGTGCAGACCTATAAATATCTTGGCCTGTGGCTGGACAACAAGCTGGACTGGACAAGCAACACCAAGCAGCTTTGTAAGAAGGCTCAAACCAGGATGAGGAGGGTGAGATCCTTTAACATCTGTGGAAAGCTGCTGAGGTTGTTTTACCAGTCTGTTGTCACCAGCGTTCTCTTATATGCTGTGGTGTGCTGGGGTGGAAGCATCTCTATGACAGACTTTTCTAAGCTGGAGAAGCAAATCAGGAAGGCCGGCTCAGTGTTTGGCACAAGGCTTGACTCTGTGGCAGCAGTTGCAGAGAGGAGAGCCCTACAGAAACTCAAGGATGTTATGGACAACACCAGCCACCCTCTGCACATTGTCATCAGCAGCCAGGAAAGCAGATTCAGTGGGAGACTGCTTCTTCCAAAGTGCAGGAACAACAGACTAAGGAACTCCTTTGTGCCTCATGCAATAAAACTCTTCAACTCCTCACTGGCTAACAGGAATACAATAGAAATAGAGGAACCATAGAATTAGGCTAAATGTTAAAAACAAACAAACAGAAAAACAACATTGTTTAAGGATTTGATGTATTGGTGCTGTGTGGAAGACTGAACTACAGTTTCCCTGAGGGTAAAATCAAGTAAGTGTGTGTGTGTGTGTGTCTGCGCGCATGTGTGCGTGTGTGTGTGCGTCAGTCAGTCAGTCAGTCAGTCAGTCAAAAGTCAATTTTGTTCTTAAAATACCAAAATTTCAACTTAACTTTTGGTAATTTGGTAAAAACTTACATCATTTCTACATAAAAATTATGTACTTTTTAAAATATTAATTGATTGATAATTTGATCAGTACTTGAGTAGATGTTTTACCAAATACTTTTTTACAAGTAATTTCTTGGACAGCTACTTTTTACTTCTGAGTAAAAACATGTTGAAGTATCGATACTCTTACTTTCATTCAATTTTCTGCCACTCTACCCTCTTCTGATCCCCAGTTACCAGGAGAGGAGTTGTACAAAAAGCATTTGACTCATTAAAAAAAACGGTAACACTTTATTTGAAGGGGGGTGAATAAGACTGTCATGACACTGTCATAAACATGACATAACAACTGTCATGAACATGAATAAGTCTTCATGAATATTTACGACTGTTGTCATAAAGTGTCCTTCGGTAAATTATGACACTTTTAATACAAAGTTGACATTATTCAAAATGTCTTTGTTATGTCAACTTGACATTAACCAAAAAATAATTACTGATATAAATTTGTTATAAAAGTTTTACTGATTGCACTTTAAAAATTAGGTAACTTTATGTTATTAAAGGTAAAGTTTAAACAGTAATGATTTCTTGGTTAATGTCAAGTTGTCATAAAGACATTTTGAATAATGTCAACTTTGTATTAAAAGCGTCATAATTTACCGAATAAAACTTTATGACAACAGTCATAAATATTCATGAAGGCTTATTCATGTTCATGACATGTGTTATGTCATGTTTATGAAAGTGTCATGACAGTCTTTTTCACCCCCCTTCAAATAAAGTGTTACCAAAAAAACCTTAGAAATCCTGTTAGTGGACCTCAGTTAGTAGTACATGTAGTACAGGTAATTGGAGCAAAGGTAGCAGTCATGCTTTTTAATGAATAAAAAGATCTCAACTGTAAATTCTTTGTATTTTTGTTTTTTGTAGCATTTTCCTAAAAGAGTTTTAAAACAAAAGAATCATTTCTGTAACTCGTGTCCCAACCTTCAATTCTGAACATCCATGATGAATGTTCAGAGGAAGTGATTGCTGTAAAGTCGTCAACTTGATGCAAATATTAACAAGTTGTAAACAGAAGGGACTTTTAAAGAAAGACCGCACATGACTCACAATGCCATGGAAGTCTGCCACGCGCCTGCAGAGGTCAGGTCTCTGCTTCTCCAAGGCCAAGTAAAAAGTATTCTTCAGGATGTTCTCATCATACACAGCCATGTGGAGCTGAAGGTCTGGGTCCTGCACAGGAAATCAACAATGCAGATTAATGTCACTGAAGAAAAAAAACTTTACAGTTTAGTGTAGCTCAGCAGGACGAAGTTTAAGTTTTGGTTTTGGTCAGACCACAGAGACAAGTATGCTCACTCACCCAAATTATTATAATCCTCATTTCATTGTCTTGTGCTTTTACTGTGCATTTAAAAACAAGATGCCAAGTGTAATCAGAGGCCTGCAAAGCCAAAATCTAAACCTTCTAAATCTTCTTTAGTAGTTAGTCATAGAAAAACAGTCTTCAGTCGGAGGATTCTTCAAATTCACTGTAACACAGACTGCTACAGGAGATCCTTCCTGCCACAGCCGTCACCGTTTACAACAACTCTTTGAAGAGTCTTGAATAATTTGAATCACAACAACATTATTATCCCTTTGGGATCAATAAAGTATTTTTGAATTTTAAACTGAATTCAACCCTGGAAACCTTTTTGGTGTAAAGCAACAATACTGAACGTTACACCACTTCAATCAATAAATCAATCAATCTATCACTTTATTTTGGTAAATTGTCCACATTAAATACTGAAAACAACAACAACAAAAATAACAATAAAGAAGCCCATAATTTACAAAAAACAGAATAGGCTAAAGCCAAGCTTATTCTTGCCTACCCTATTTAATACCCAACAACCCACCAAGATATCTTCACAATACATATATAAATCTACATAACAGCGTAAGATGTTATCACCAGACACCCTATCAAGAGTAGCCTGCTAGCCCAGGGTTGAAACCACTTCTCCTTTCAGAACAGAGTTTATTCTTTATCTAGGTGTCAGAAAGCTCATTCAGAGATCTGAGACTTGCTGACATGATAGAATAGAAGAGTCCTTCATTAATATCACAATGAGCAAATTCTACTGACAATAGTGTCACAACTGCAGCAAAAAATATTTTGTAAAATTGACGCTTAGGAACTTTATTTTTATAACTTTGGCCAAAAAATGATAAAGACCTGAGAAATGTTTTTAAATATGATAGTACAATATATATAAAATTGCATCTTTCTCATAGAATTTCCACAACAGAATGGCACCAACGACTTAAATGTTTACCTTTGTCGTAGGCCACATTTATTTATTTTCCATAATTTGTCCAAAAACATTTCACTCAATATATTCTTTTTGTCTTCTTGTAAAGGTTTGATCATTTTTGTTGGTTCTAAAACCTGGAGAGATCACCAGTCCATCGCAGGGCAACTCAGGGACAAACAGGACAAACAATCACGCGCACACACACAAGTTATACACCTAAGGATTATGTAGCTCAGACCAATCAACCTGACAGTCCAGGGAGGAAGCTGGACAGAGAGAACATGGAAACTCCATGCAGAAAGACCCCAGGTCGGGAATCGAACCCAGAACCTGCGCTACCAACAGTAGCGCAGGTACTGTTGGTAGCGCAGTACCTGTTGGTACTGTACCAGTACCAGTAGCGCAAGTTCTAAATGTCAGACCAACTTGAATATCAGACCAACCTGATATTCAGCTCTTTATTTACTACCATCCACTACCCTGTGGAAACCCTGCATTAAGCAAATTAATTTTTGATACATCAACCTGAACAATTATATGGTTAATGGAAGCACAGCTATTAAGTGTTCTAGATTTGGAGAGTTTCCCTTAATCAGTTAATTAAACTGAAACCTTCAGGACTGTTGCCCTCTCAGCGGTCAGGCCGCCTGCTCACAAATCTGTGCAAGGTTCTTCCACTGCTGCATGGCTGTACACCCTGTACTCAGCAGGGTGTTCATAAGGATTATTACAGAATTAAAAATGAGAAAATGGCACATAACTGTGAAAAAGATCAAGAAGAAAAGGACTGCATTTAACACAGCTGTCTTATCAATGTTAGTCAAACACTGTGTTGCAGACAGATCAATTGAACGTTTCTTCAACCTTTAAATACATACAGATATAATTTCAGGAATGTGCATGCCCTACATCAGGATATGATAAATAATGCTGTTTCTGTAAAATAAGACCAACTGAGTTTAATGTCAAATGAGTGTCAAAGCAGGTTACTGTCAACAGTAATAAACTCTACAAAGAACTCTTTATCACTTCCTTCAAATTATTGCCTGCTGAAACTTAGCAATACCACTTGACTGAGAAACTCAGCAGATGTATGACAAAATAAAAATAAAAAAACAGGTTTCTGTTCAAACAAAAACTAAAAGTGTTTCAGCAAAAACATCCACATGTAGACACAAAGAGCTATAGGTTCCAAACACAGAGCAGTATAAAGCAGTGGGACACCATGTTGAATCCGAGAGAAGGTTCTATGATTTTCTCAAATGCATTTATTTCAAAACGTGCACCATAATTACAAAACATATTACAACGTCGAATAATGTGCATGTTTCACATGTCACTTTCATTCACATTGCTTATTTAAAGGTCTAACATATCAGTTGTGCAATACAAAATGCAGTATGCTTAATACATTTTTCTTCAATACTATATGCATGAAATTGTTCAAAGTACAAGGTGGAGAAGGTAAAGCCTGTATCAATGCATGTAGTTCATGTAATATGATAGAGTACATTTCGTTTAACAGGTAGATTGCCAGATATTACATAACAGACCAACCTGATATTCAGATCCATCATTTCTTATCCAGTTTATGTTTCTGTTGATAAGAGACAGTTCCTCTCTGCACTCCACCTGAGAGATATCCACTCACTAACAGATTGTCTTCGGGTTGTTGGGCTGTTCGTGAAGTTTGCCCTGTTTTAAAGTGGGGGAACAGTATCTGATGGCCATAAATCACCCATCAGATACTGTTCCCCCCCTTTAACATAGGGGAAATGGTATCTGATGGCTGATTTTAACATAGGGGAAACGGTACGTGATGGGTGATTTTAACATGGGGGAACGGTATCTGATGGCCATAAATCACCCAACAGATACTGTTCACCCTGTTTTACAGTGGGGGAAGTGAAACGCAGATATTAAGCCAGGTAATAGCTGTACACTTTTTTGGTTCACTAAAGTATTTAATTTATTTCTGAGAAAATGGGTTTGACTGATTAAAGCTAAGCCTTGCTTCTTTTCATTTGTTTGCATCTCTTTTTTTGTTTGCTGCATTTCATTTGTGGTTGTATTCTTTTTTGTTTGCTGCATTTTATTTGTGGTTGTATTCTTTTTTGTTTGCTGCATTTTATTTGTGGTTGTATTCTTTTTTGTTTGCTGCATTTTATTTGCTTTCCGTTTGCGTCTATTTTTATGTTTGCTGCATTTCATTTGTCCGCATGTCTTTTTGCTGCGCATTTGCACCTGTCGGCCACCGTACGTATCTGATGGGGAAACGCGGATTGACGTAACACCGGCTTGATTTTTTCCAACACTTCGCTAACATTCGGCATGCTAAGCTAAATATGCTAACACCGAGCCGTTTGGCGAACGTGACGTCTAGGTTGAGCTCAACTCAAAATAATAGTTATAAACCATCTCAGAAAAAAATTACTTACCAAGCGCAGTAAATAACTCAGACATGTGGAAAGTAAATAGTCCTGAAATAACTTGGCTTCTGTCGCTTCGCTTCGGTGGGAATCTGTGATTCTGGGGCGGAGTCAGTGAATTAACTCCTTCAGTGTTATAGCCGCTGGTGGAGTTCAGAGTTAATAAGTCAAGAGTTATTGATTCTATTTTAACACCTCTAGATTTGATATGGAAACACTTTGTTTTAACACTGTAGTTGAACTACTAATAATATACACCCCAGTTACATAAACAGAATGTGACTCTATAAGAGTAAAATTAACTCTGCTTTTGCACAAAGTCTACTAACACCAAAACATTTAACACTTTTGAATTTGCTGTGTGAAACATGCATGCAGACATGTTTCAAATAACTGCACGGCTGCCTCTGCATGCCATACAGTGCTGCACAAGCTTGTTAATCACACTTTCATTTAAGTCAGTTGTGTGACAGCAAGGAAACAAGACTTACATCAACGTTCACCTGTCTGTCCATCTGTCCAACCCCAAGACGACTGACAGGATGTTTCTTGTGATAATAGTTTAAAATGAATATCATTTCCCAAGTTGGTCAACTTTTTGATATAGTATTTTTTGTATTTTTTCCTGTTTCTCTCTTTCTCCAGAAGTTAACTTCACTGCAAACATAACATCAATATTTTACAGCCAAATTTCGATACCAAAGATCTCAGCATTACAGGCAAAAGACTTTAACATGCTGGCATAAAACACAAACAACCCTTTGAAGGATCCTTACAGAGATCAGATGACAGACCTGAATGGTCTCCACACCCAGTTCATCTGAGTCTCTGCAGCAATAAATCAGCACCTCACCTAATCACTCTGCTCCCAGATCAGCTTCATCCTCACTCAGCTCCAGGACACATCAGATAACCGGAAGCCACCACAGACAGTCTGCCCGTCTGATCAGCCCCCTGTCAGGCAGCTGAGTGAGAACAAAGCAGAGGACTGAGTCACATGACCGCCAAGGTCCTCGTGACCTCATGGACTCCTAGTACACAGCGTCAAGTGGTGTGGAGGAATGTCTATCCCCTCGGGATCCACACCAAGCTTATTACACACTTCAAATTAAAGCGGCTCTCTTGGCCAGAGCCTAATTGTTATTAAAGCAGCAGAACTAAAGCGGCGATTATGGGTAATCAATAATATGCTATGTTGACATCACAGCTGATAAGATAAGCAGTTGTGGTTCTAAAGAGTTGTGAAAACTATTTGCCTCTTACAGATTCTCTTGTCACACTTTAATGTTTGAGATCAATTTATTCATTTCTGTAAATCAACTCNCACAATAATATGTCCATCTTACTTGTGAAATGTTGTCTGTGGAGCCCTCGCATCAGTAATCCATCGACCAGAACAACAATATCCCTCAGTGCTGAGGCATCTTCTGCTGTTTTGATTGAGCAAAGTAGGAAGGTATACCGCTCCAAAATGGCCGCCATATTTCCTGCGCCGGAGCGGTCCATGAGGCGTCTATGCTTATATTATGTATATGGGGAAACGCGGATTGACGTAACACCGGCTTGATTTTTTCCCAACACTTCGCTAACATTCGGCATGCTAAGCTAAATATGCTAACACCGAGCCCTTTGGCGAACGTGACGTCTAGGTTGAGCTCAACTCAAAATAATAGTTATAAACCATCTCAGAAAAAAATTACTTACCAAGCGCAGTAAATAACGCAAACATGTGGAAAGTAAATAGTCCTGAAATAACTTGGCTTCTGTCGCTTCGCTTCGGTGGGAATCTGTGATTCTGGGGCGGAGTCAGTGAATTAACTCCTTCAGTGTTATAGCCGCTGGTGGAGTTCAGAGTTAATAAGTCAAAAGTTATTGATTCTATTTTAACACCTCTAGATTTGATACGGAAACACTTTGTTTTAACACTTTAGTTGAACTACTAATAATATACACCCCAGTTACATAAACAGAATGTGACTCTATAAGAGTAAAATTAACTCTGCTTTTGCACAAAGTCTACTAACACCAAAACATTTAACACTTTTGAATTTGCTGTGTGAAACATGCATGCAGACAAGTTTCAAATAACTGCACGGCTGCCTCTGCATGCCATACAGTGCTGCACAAGCTTGTTAATCACACTTTCATTTAAGTCAGTTGTGTGACAGCAAGAAAACAAGACTTGCATCAACTTTCACCTGTCTGTCCATCTGTCTGTCCATCTGTCCTGTCAGCCAAGACGGCTGACAGGATGTTTCTTGTGATAATAGTTTAAAATGAATATCATTCCCCAAGTTGGTCAACTTTTTGATATAGTATTTTTTGTATTTTTTCCTGTTTCTCTCTTTCTCCAGAAGTTAACTTCACTGCAAACATAACATCAATATTTTACAGCCAAATTTCGATACCAAAGATCTCAGCATTACAGGCAAAAGACTTTAACATGCTGGCATAAAACACAAACAACCCTTTGAAGGATCCTTACAGAGATCAGATGACAGACCTGAATGGTCTCCACACCCAGTTCATCTGAGTCTCTGCAGCAATAAATCAGCACCTCACCTCATCACTCTGCTCCCAGATCAGCTTCATCCTCACTCAGCTCCAGGACACATCAGATAACCGGAAGCCACCACAGACAGTCTGCCCGTCTGATCAGCCCCCTGTCAGGCAGCTGAGTGAGAACAAAGCAGAGGACTGAGTCACATGACCGCCAAGGTCCTCGTGACCTCATGGACTCCTAGTACACAGCGTCAAGTGGTGCGGAGGAATGTCTATCCCCTCGGGATCCACACCAAGCTTATTACACACTTCAAATTAAAGCGGCTCTCTTGGCCAGAGCCTAATTGTTATTACAGCAGCAGAACTAAAGCGGCGATTATGGGTAATCAATAATATGCTATGTTGACATCACAGCTGATAAGATAAGCAGTTGTGGTTCTAAAGAGTTGTGAAAACTATTTGCCTCTTACAGATTCTCTTGTCACACTTTAATGTTTGAGATCAATTTATTCATTTCTGTAAATCAACTCAAATAAATAAAGAAGCAGAAGTTTCAAAATGATTAGTTCATTTAATACAGCCTGGGACTACATGGAAAAGTTATTGCTTCTCTTGTTAAGTCTTGAATTGCCTGAGATAACCCACATGATTTAACAATCAGCAGCACAACATTCAGGACACTTCCTGTCAAGCTGCTAAAGCACTGAAGATCTACACCATCTCATTAAGATCAGTACTTGTGATTCAGAGATAAAAATATAATAAAATGACAATGAGAGCATTCCAAGGCCAACAGTACTGCTAACAAAAAAAGGTCTGTTCTGTATCTAGTTGATCCATAAAGCAGCAATAAATAATATAAGGAGAAAAAGGAAGGAAGAATAGAATACATGGATGTAGAAAACAGGGAGGGAAAAAAAGCAGAGATAATTCATGAGAATAGAAAGAGAAAGAAGCAAAGAGAAGAAAAATTGAAGTGCAGAAAGTAGCAACATGGGGCAATACAGAAGGGAAATCAAGAAGTCATGGAGGAAGGAGCTAATAAAACAAGGAAGAAAGGAGACAGTGGAGAGGGTAAAATGTAGAAATAAATTCTGCCCATGCTATTAAGATAGTTATCACACCCTGGAAAAGTAAGAAGTGTAGATTGTGACTTAATAAAAACTATTTTGCAAAGTGTGCTGAATTTTCTCCACATTGACAGAAATGTTTAATGACAGCCTACCAGTTATTAAGTTTAGGAGTCAGTTACCTTCTTACATACAAGCAGGTTGGTTTAGATTAACCTTTTCTCTCAATAAATGGAATCATCATTTCAAAAATGTTTTCCATACTCCGGTTAAATTGATGTAAAATGTTTGATGATCTGAGATATAAACGTGTGGGGAGAGGAAATGCAAAGAGATGTTATATGGAAAATTCTTTTCCACAGTAAAGAGCTGGTCACCCGATCTGTTCAAACATTCAGTTGAAAATAAAACAAGTCCATATAAAATGTTTTTTTGTACTGATAAATTAAAGTAGCAGACATAAAAAGTATTCCTCCTTGAGTTATTGATTTTTGTCTCCGTCTTCTCAAACTCGGTCAGTCGTGGCAGATGACCGCTCATACTGAGCCAGGTTCTTGTTCTGTTGGAGGTTTTTTCTTGTTAAAGGGGAGTTTTTCCTCTCCACTGTTTGCATACATGCTACGTGTGAGGGTTTTTACAAAATATCCATCCATCCATTATGCAGCAGCTGTTCCTGGGATTTTACAAAGAAGAGATCATTTCAGTAGAATGTGTCTTGAAAAGATTTTGGGTGATTCTTCAGGAAGTTCAGTCCAGACACAGATTGGTCAAAAACAAGGAAACTACTTCATTGAGACAGACAGCGAGACAGATCAGATGAACTGCTGGAGGCCCTGTAGCACCTTCTCTGACCCTCGATTCCCACCTTTTACCTGCATATGTTCACATGGCAGTCAAGTATTAAAGGCAGCTCATCTTCCACCGGAAAAAAACGTAACTGTAACATGCAAACCAAAAAATAATTATAATCGCACATTTCAAAAATCCAAACCAACCTATAGTATCGGCGTGCTTGATCTGAGACAGAAATTAACATAGCAATTACTTTGAAAATCTTTAAGTACAGAGGAAATCCCACCGATGTGAATCAGCTTCGTTGTGTCCGACTCAGATGCGATCAGAAGCAGTAAACAAAAGGCAACATAAATCCAGCAATCAGAAACTAGTCTGTTAGCATTAGCTCTGCACAACTGTTAGCTTCCCTAATACGCTAGCGTAAAAAACTAGCAATCCCATTGTGAAAGGTCCGCCAGTAAGGAGGATTCCGCCCTGACTGTGTTTACCTGTAGTGATGAAGTCCCTCAGGTTAGCAACACGTCGGCATGTTGGAGCCAAAGCCTCACAGCAGCCTCCCAAGAGCCGCGGCCACCTGGAAGCTAAACAGCTGTTTAGCTCAGGTTGCCTCCTCTTCCCCGGAACGCAACCAGAACCGAGAACATGAAGCTGGCAGAGCCTTTTAGGTTTACAGCGTGTTCAATACGCGAACCCACAGACTCGCGAACCCAGAGCTCATAGAAACAGCGCACACTGGGGTCACTAATACGCAGCAGTTTAATCAGCAGCGCTTCCCTTTTATTTTAACTAGTGTGTACATACCTAATTTATAGTGACCTCTACTGGTCACCCGATGCAGTCAATGGTAAACATGAACTACTTCGAAATCTGTGGAACAGGTTCTAAGTTCCAAGCACGTAAAAGCAAGCGAATAAACCATCTATACAAACAATTTTGGGGGTTTATTATCTGTAAGCCATAATATTTGCTTGAAATACTTCCATCTAACTACTGCAATGTATCTAGTTTTCCCCTATATAAAATTAGTGACATATTTTATTTTATGACATTCTAAATTTGAGATGAAGGCTTACTGCATAAAAGCCTTTATGCAGTAAGCACTACTGGGGTCGGGGCGGAGCAAAGCTCTGGAATCTATATTCTTCGTATTTTTCATAAACTGATTGATATTCATATTTTAACTCTCCCCATTTTACTCTATAGTCATTGCATTCATGGAAATATGGTTTATTACCTCATCCCAAGTCTGAATGTTGCATAAAGTAAAAACAGAACAGCTTTCTGGATTGATGAAATGTTTTCTTAGCAACACTAACACCCATTCAGCTGGTTTCCAGTCACCTCATCAGGGGTTCATTCTATGGAGGACCAAAACAGACATAATAAGAAATAAAATATATGTGTA
>NW_006799980.1:2852093-2907373 GCF_000485575.1 Poecilia formosa | reverse complement strand
AATGTATATATTTTCTTTTTCATTTCCCCTAAACATGAGTTTTTGTAATGAAAAGTAAATATTTTGTTTTGTCTTCTTTTTTCTTTGCTTCTCCCTTTTCTGCTTTGTCTTTTTCTGCTTGCTGTATTTTTGCTTGCTCTTTTTCGGCTGCATCATTATGTTAATGAGGAGAACTGCCTTCTATGTCCAGCTCCTTTACTATTGGCAACAATTTTGAGAACAATTGTTCTACCAGTCTGTACAGATGAGGTATACTCATTTTTATTCGATTTGACCCTTTTTATTCCCTGTCATACACAACTCGACATTACCATGTCACCGGGTGCCTGAACCCCTCCCGTCACTGAATAGATGCTTAAAACAGATAAACGTGCCAAAACTTTCTGCAGCTAAACAAAAACAAAACTGAGGTTATTATTTTTGGACCTAAAGAGGAACAGTCTAGAGTTATAGATCTAGAGTTGTAGATCTATAACAATTTCACATTGAGTTTAACTCAATAGGTCACATGACCTAGAAGCCAGTGAAGAGAAATACTCAATTTAAATAATAAAAAAAGGTAACAAAAAAAAATAGTTAAAATGGAATAAAAATGCATGTGCCTCATATTGCAGAGTTTAGTACAATTACGCACTGGTCAATGTGGCACACAATATGGAAGCTGTTGAAGAAAACATTACATTATTTAACATTAAATTTATTTAAAATATTGAATATGACTTGACATTTTAATAAAGGGCAGTGTGTCTCATGTAAAAGCATGAATTACCACTTCTCTCTATCCGTTGGTCACAAAGCAAGGCATTTATTAACATTTGTTTGACAGGAGTGTTTGGTTTGGAAATTTGTTGACTGTCCCTAAGTAAAGTGAACCTCCGAGCGCTTGAGGACGGAGCTGGAGAACGGCTGGCCGAAATTAGCGTTCATAAATCGGATCAACCTTGAGCTAAACGCCGCTTGCTCGGCGGATATCGGAATATCCAATTTCCATCTCGAAACTAACTTCACTGCAGTCGGTAACCAGTGATGGCATACTTTGAAAAAGTAACTTTAATTGGATTACTGACTAATCCTTGAAAAAGTAACTTTGATTAGTGACTGCTTGATCTGGAAAGTAACTAAGTTGCATTAAAAGGAACTTTTTTAGTTACTTTCAGCAGCTGCTGACACCTGTGAAAATTACCGGCGATACTTAATTGTAAGTTATTTTAGTAACATCAACAATGTATTTCCACTTACAAGTTTGAACTGAAGGGGAGATTGTTTAATGGTTACAATAGTACAAAAAAAGTTTGTAATTTATGTGTTCCACTATTGTCTGGAAAACTCTAAAAAGGATTTTAAAGGCCTCATTCCCCTGCCCCAGGTTCTGCATTACGGCCCTGCTTTTGTTGTCAGAGAGCAGTGCATAGGTCCTACTGTGGCTCCACAACTCGGACGGCCTACTCTCTGCACGGCCCTGTCCTTCTGCATAGATTTATGACACTTATCTCAATATTAATTATTATAATGGCGTTTAGTTGCACAACTTTATGGACTCGTTCATTCGTTTTCACTTTCGTTGCGCTGTTCATGTAAGTCTCGATGGTTTCTGGAGCGCAACGCGAAGCTCGACGTCATTCTCAGCAAATATATTAACTTGACATGAGAAGCGGGACGGATCATCGGGGAAATAATGGACACGGAGAGTCTGACGTAAACGACGTGGATGACAGACAAATTCTGGGATTTATTATGTGTCTCTGCTTATTTCCAAGACCAAATAAGTAAATTCACGTTCAAAAATGAGCCTATAAAAGCGCAACCCGCCACCCATTAAATCTGCAAGCGACTTTAGAAACAAAACAAGCTTATAATAATCGGACTTGGCGACAGAAATTCAAAATAGTTCCTATTTTTCCAGCACTGAAATGCGCATCTCTCTCTCCTCCCTTCATTGTTTACATTTCTGTCGCTGCTGACACTCTTGCGGTGGTCACTCCCCAAGACGTGTGGAGGAAATAAAATTAAATTACAATATAAAATAGTAACGCAAAGTGATTTCGTTAAGTAACTGTAGTCTGACTACTGGATTTGAAGTAGCAACGCGTTAGATTTCTCATTACTGAAAAAAGCGGTCTGACGTCAGTAACGCTTTTCTGACGTAATCACTGTCAGTAACACAACAAAACCACCGGGATAACGTTTGTTTTGATCTGCCGCCTGTAAAGATGGCAACGAGCTACAATGCTAGGCGTAAACGCCCCACAACGTCCGACGCAGTGACGTTGGTTCCAAAATTCTATTGACCAATAGTAGAGGAGCTGGAAAAAAGAAGGCAGCTCTCCTAATTAAAATAACGATGCAGGAGGAAATGACAAAAGAAGGGCTTGTATAAGGAAAAGACAAAACAAAATATATAAATTTCTTGACAGAAACGTATGTTTAGGGAAAATGAAAAAGAAAATATATACATTTCTTGAAGGAAACTCAAGTGTAAGGACAAGGAAAAACTAAATATATATTTAAGCTTTTATATTTTGTTATGTCAGTTTTGGTCCTCGACAATTGGGCAGCTCCGAAATGCTGAGAAGGATGAGACCTGGCTGTTTTAATCTGGAACAAGGTCTAATTCTTATTATTCATAAGAGCAGCATGCTAGAAGCCAAAATAATCTATATCTCAGCGAAAGAAGTGAAAAATGGAATATCTGTGAATTTGAAGCTCTACATTCAGTGTTCAGCCTTATTAGAAGCTGGACAGCTCAAAAATGCTGAAAAACAGTAGATCTGGCTGTTTAAAACTTTATCAGTTCTATATCTTATGTTTTAAGAGAGAATAAGGCAAAAGCCAAAAAAGATTTATATTTAGGAGAGAGAAGCGAAAAATGTACTATCTGTGAGATCGCAGCTCTACAATCAATTTTCAGAGATGTTAGTTGTGGGACATCTCAGAAATGCTTAGAAGCAGTAGATCTGGCAATTTTGAACTGGAATCAGGTCTAAACCTTATGTTTCAAGACAGCAGAAGCAAAGACGCCAAAAACGCTGCGTTTGGGCGAAAGAAGTGAAAAAAGGACTATATGTGAATTCGCAGATCTACATCTTAAGTTCAACGTTAGTAGATGTGGGAATAATAAGAAATGCTAAAAAGCAGTAGATCTGGCTGTTTCAAACTGTAATCACGTCGTAATCTTATGTTTCAAAAGATCAGCAGGTGAGAAGCAAAAAACGCTTTATCTCAACGAAAGAAGTCAAAAATGGACTATCTGAGAGTTTGCAAGTCTACATATTATTTTCAGCGTTATTAGATGTTGGACAGCTCCGAAATGCTGAGAAGCAGTAGAAATTGCTTTTTAAAACTGTAATTAGGTCTTAATATCATGTTTCAAAAAATCAGCAAAAGAGAAGTCAAAAAGCTTTATCTGAGGATCAGAAAAAGGTTTTTTGACTTCTCTTTTGAAGTCAGCAAAAGAGAAGTCAAAAACAGCTCCGAAATGCTGAGCAGCANAATTTTAAAACCAGGCATTAATCAATGCTTTACTAGAATCTACATGTGATGCATGTGGCTAGAGTCAGCGTAAAGTCCTGACTGAATGAAAATCATTATAAACTATTTGATGTAATCACATCTCAAGTTATACAGTCTATGTGATCTCATCAGAAAAATTGCACCCTAATATATTAAATTGTTTTAAGTGGTTTAGAATAAATAGCTAATGTCTCACACAAGTGATAATTATGGATTTTAAAAACTATGGATTTTAAAAACTGAAAATCGGCTTTTTAAGTTAAATCTCATAATTTCATCTGCTCCATGTCTCCATAAATTTGAAATCAGAATTTCTCAGCAGGTGTATTTACCTATCTCAGGGCGCAGCTCCTGTATTTTGTCCATCAGAAACTGCACACGAATGCGCTTAAGTTCCTTTTCTTGTTTACACACGTAGATTGGTTTTTTAAAGTGCTGTTCAAAAGAGACGATGACCTCGCACACCATGGTTCTTCTTCTGATGACTTTAAACTCTGCTCCGGGATTAAAGCTGTAATGTGAAGTGACTGAGCGGCAGCAAGGGCTTTATGGTGACTTATGATGGCTTTCATTTTTGTTAAAGGCGTGGCTTAAAAATGCAAAAACAAAGTGGCTGGATATGAGTAGGGTATGATTAAAAATCATATGGTAATTTATAATTCTTTGGTTGGATGGGAAGGGACAAGAGTGTACAGAAAATGGATGGATGGATGGTTGGGTGGATAAGCTTACTTTTCTGATGATGATGTAATCAATGATTACAAAATGTTGGATGTATGCCTACCTTTGACCCATTTATTATTATTATTAGTATTAGTATTTATTTATTTGTTTATTTATTTGGAATATGCAAATGATACCCATTTTCCTACTTATTATATGATAACTTACATTTCACAATATCAAATAAAATCCTAAATAGTTAGACAAGGTGCTGTTGAGATGAGCAAATGTATTCATATAGTTTTCATTTGCACTAAACTGAAAACCTGAATACAAATAAATGATAAACTAAGACACTGAAAAATTGGTGATGAGAACAACTAACATTTAAGGATTAGGGTTAGAACATCAAACAGTTCTGAGAGTTTTTTTTTTTTGGGTTTTTTTACAGTTGCTGGAGAAGAAGTGCTGTTTATATTCAGCACTTAAATTATTGAGGAAAACAATCAAAACAGTCTGACGTCAACAACACCTGTATGATAATCAAATAATACACATCAACCATGGCTCAGACTTGCATTACACCCACTTTTTCCTGTCCATTCCAAAACTTTATTTTACTTTTACCTTATTTCTATGAGGTAAAAGTCCACCAAGTGGACTAATGCTTATTAGCAAATCTCTCTCTGGAAATAACCAGGGTGATGGGCTCCTAGTGAAAAGAAAATAAACGGTAGCACTTTATTTGAAGGGGTGTGCATAAGACTGATATAACACTGTTAAAAACATGACATAACATCTGTCATGAACATGAAGTCTTTATGAATGTTTATGACAGTTGTCATGAAGTGTCATTCAATAAATAATGACACTTTTAATGCAAAGTTGCTCTAAAAGTACATTAAAAGTGCCAACTTTGCATTAAATTAACATAATTTACAAAATCATGCAAGCCCACTGTTAAGGAGGAATATATCTAAAATAGTTAACTTTGGAAAAAGTTTGGCTCTCTCTCTTCCTCTGGATCCCAGGTCCTCTCGGCGGGCCACGTGTAGCCACAAGGAAAACAACAATGTGTGTTGACGTCACAGAATCACAGAGTTTAATCCAATATAAGACGATGCATAAACTTAGAAGTAAGACAATGCACAAACTTACACCAGAAACTGCAGAACAACAGAGACATACATTCATTTAACTGACATAAATGGAAAGAAGGAAAGAAAGAAAAGCAAAGACGTGCAAAGACATCTTTGGAGAATTGCAAGAGCAAATCTAATGTGTTACTTCTGTGTAGAAAGTTTTATCCTCTTGTATTTAATTTATTCAAATAAGGCGTATCTTTGCTCATCCAACCAGGAGCTATCTCTGACCCTCTCTCAAGCCAGAAACCCCTACCGTGTTTACGGCCTTTCACAGATGAGTGTGAAAAGCTACAACTTCCACTGTATTGTTTTCCCACAGACAAAAGGCAGTTCAAACGATCCTAGCAAACCATGTGCTGTAACTACAAGTAAAATAGAGGTCAATAGGCCAGAATAAGTTACTGATTTAAAACCACAATTTAGGCCATTTGAATCAAGACATGTTAAGTTTTAAAACTAGCTTATTTTAAATTTATTTTCTCAACACCACCCATTTTTGCAGGCGAGAAAGTAGAATGCCATGATCAACTGTATCAAAAGCAGCTGATAAATCCAACAGCACCAAGACAACAGTCACCGGAATCAGTTGCTAAAAGTATACCATTAAAAACTTTTAAAAGAGCTGACTCTGTGTTATGAAATGGTTTAAAAATAAAATGAATCTTCACACATTTTCCCCAAAAGTAAAAGATAAATGAGAGAGATCAATAATAATGCCAATAAATGTAGCTAAATCTGATATAATAAAGCATAAATATAAAAGTATTTGTTTCTGAGTTTTAATACTTTGCTGACATCTGGTGGCAGAACAGAGGTAAGGCAGCACTCGACAACGTCACTACAAGGATCTTCATCCATGGTTTATCCTGCTGGAGTAACTACAGCCAATCAGTCACTCTGGATAACAGCGAACTTCCTTAATTTAATTTAATTCATTTAAGTTTATTTGATAGGGACAGATGCACATCAACATGGAGAAACAGCAGTCCCATGTTTGCATCAAAGTGCTTATAGTAACAGCTGATTCACAGCCCTTGTCCAGATGGGCTTTTTAAACATCCATCCATCCATCCATTTTCCTTCACCCTTGTCCCTCAATGGGGGTCGGGAGGGGTGCTGGTGCCTATCTCCAGCTCACGTTCCGGGCGAGAGGCGGGGTACACCCTGGACAGGTCGCCAGTCTGTCGCAGGGCTTTTTAAACAGTAAATCTAAAAACTAGTAAAAAAAATGAAGTAATCATTTAAAAGGCACAACATGATGTTAACATTTACAGAATAATGCATATAAAAACAGTGAAACATAAAAACATACAAAACATTAAGTATGGATGCAGTTCTGTTTTTGACATAACCAGAGTTTTGTGTGAGTGTTGTTTTGTTGAGTTCATGAGCAAATTAAGTTTATTTAATGCAAAACTTTACTTTTATTGCAGAGGAGAAGTTCATTCAAATCCACACAAATCAGAACTTAACCTGACTTTGGAAACAAGTCAGGTTCTAGATCAGTGAAAGATAAAGACAGATTGTTTTTAAATGTTGAGCATTAATACAGTGGAAAACAACCTGCATGTTTCAAAATCAAATATCTGCATAAGAAAAAAAATAGTGTTTAGGAGAGAGAAACAGAAAAAACATGTAAAAGGTATAATGTCTTATTCACATATAAACAGAAGATACAAATCATTCACTAAACATATATTTGCAACATCGTAAGGGGTTGGATCTGCTGATTCTACAAATTTTCTGTGAAACAAGAAGAAATTAGAAGAAACAACAGCAGTCATAACTTAGAGGAGCAGTATTGTGTATTTTCCAGGCACATAGTGTCATTTCAATCTGGAAAGACTCTGACGAAGAAAAAGGAACAATTAAAAGATTTAATGACAGCAATGAATAACAGTTCTTTGGCGCTCGGGCCCTGGCAGCTGATAGGCCATCTGAGGGGTTACTGTGACGGCGCGGAGCCAAGCTGGAGGATGAAGGCCAGCTGAGGGGTTACTGTGAAGGCACAGAGCTAGGCTGGAGGATGAAGGCCAGCTGAGGGGTTACAGTCTGGAATGAAACCTGAAAATAAGGGTGTAAAGGACAAAGGGGAAAGATATGCGAAACATTGACAAGATAACATTCACTTGCATGAGGTTGACCAACCACCACCAGAGAATTGCGCAGTGCTCGTCTGGCACTGGATGTTAGCGTAAGGCCAAGAGAATTCCTCGAGACCGGTGAACATAGTCAAAACATAGACTTTTTTTTTTGCCTCAAGGTTGCGTGCATGCAGGGCTTCGAACTACGATGAGCATGAAGAAAAAGCCGAGACTCAGAATGGGGATGAAAAACTGAGGAAATATACAGGCAGGATGAGATTAAGCTTTGAAATGGGTGACTTGGTAACATTTAGAGGCAGAAAGCTGAGTAGTAGTTTGGTGGTTCTGTTTGTTGCTTTGGTTTTTGATGGCAGCAAATCAAAATGTTCTTGTAGAAACTATGAGACTTTTCTTACTCTGTTCAGAGTTTAGTTCCTGGAGCAGCTCTGAATCAGACACTGTAGAGAGGGCAGGGAAACACCTGTACCTGCAGAATCTCATTCATATTCATTTTATTAACTTTTAGCTGTGATGATACACAGCTCTACATCATGATGTCAACAGGTGACTCTGAACCCATCCAATCATTGAATAGATGCTTAGAACAGATAAATGTGTGGATGTGCCAAAACCTTCTCCAGCTGAACAGAAACAAAACTGAAGTTATTATCTTTGGACCTAAAGATGAGCGAACTAGAATCAATGCACAGCTTCAGTTATTACAAGTGAAAACCAGCGATCAGGCCCGAAACCTGGGAGTAGTGATGGACTCTGACCTGAACCTTTAGAGCCACATTAAGACAGTCACAAAGTTGGCCTTCTATCACCTGAAGAACATCTCCAGGATTAGAGGACTGATGTCTCAGCACGATCTAGAGAAACTCATCCATGCGTTTATCTTTAGCCGCATTTATTACTGCAACAGCGTCTTCACAGGTCTGACTAATAAATCAATCAAGCAGCTGCAGCTGATCCAGAACGCTGCTGCTCGCGTTCTCACTAAAAACAGGAAGATAGAGCACATAACACCAGTTTTAAAGTCCCTACACTGGCTCCCTGTAGCTCAGAGAATTTACTTTAAAATACTGATGTTAGTTTATAAATCACTGAACGGTTTAGCACCACAATATATTAAAGATTTATTACTGCTGTACCAACCATCTAGACCCCTCAGATCTTCTGGTTCTGGTTCTGCTCTGCATCCCCAGACCCAGAATCAAACGAGAAGAAGCAGCATTCAGTTTCTACGCACCACAAATCTGGAACAAACATCCAGAAAACTGTAAAACAGCTGAAACACTGGGTGCCTTTAAATTTCAACTAAAAACCTAAATGTTTAGAGTTGTATTTATGCCATGATTAATGAAACATTAACCAACATTAGTTCAACACTAATGTCTCCTTTTACTTTTGGACATCTGTTAACGGGAAATTGTCAGATTCAGATGTTATGTTGAACAAAACATCAAACATTTCTTACAACAAACATTTGATTTATCTGTAAGTAAGGATCTTTCAGTTATTGCTACAGAGCATACTATGACTTCTTCCATCATATTTATTGCCACTATATGAAATAGAAGGTCCACTGAAGCATACTTTACTTTCAGTACCTAAACTCCAAACTGAACTTGGAAATAAATATTTTCAGTTTTCTGCTCCAACTTGGAACTGGTTGCAGAAATACATGAACCCAAAGGTGCTGTTGTCTCTTAATGGTTTTAAGATTCTTCTTACTGATCTTGGGAAGGAATAATCTGTCTGTAAATGTTTTAACTGAAGAATGTTTTAATTATTTTCTTTATGACGTTAACTTTTCCTATTTTGGCTGTGAATGTTCTGTAACTTCTCTGTACTGCTGCCAATGAAGTTTTTAATCTAAATATTATTTCTCTTTGGAAAACAAAGATTAATAAATAAATTAAACACACTAACCTTTCTACAGCTACTCTGAACTCTCTGGTCATGAACAGAACCTGCAGAATGCTGTTCAGGAAATCTGTTGTTCCTTGGTTTCTCAACCCATGGTACTTAATGTCTGTGGGACGTTTTGTTACAGAACATCTTACAATAATAACAGAAGAAGCTCAATTATGTAATTATTGGAAACTCAGGATTTAGCCCTTACCTCGGTTCATCCTGAATCACTAACGATTCCACTGATACGGCTCTTCTTCACAGCACTGTCGTAGAAACGATTTATGTTGCTGAGCCACCGCTGAAATAAACAGACAGTAAGAGGCACTCCCATGACCGCAGAGAGGGAGTCAGAAAACAGCAGCTTTCTCTTTCACTTTGCAACTACTAGAACATTTCATTCAGCTGATAACACTGCATAAAGCTATGATTGTTCACAAGTTAGAATTCAGTTTATATCAATTCTCTGAAATCAGTTCTGACAGCTGCAAGTTTTGGGTGATGTTGGGATTTCAGAGGGACCAATGCCCAGACAATTTTTTCTTACATAAAGAAATGGTCAAAATCTGTTCTTAATACAACTGGGATAAACAACTGCTGTCTTTTCTTTCACTTTACAATATTATTTCAAAAAAGAATCTGACAGGAATCGTCATAAATGTAGCTGCAAAAATCCAAACTAAAATGCACTTTAAACTGCAATGACACAGACCAATAAGAGATTTTAAATACCAAAGACATTTACAACCCCTGTCCTCTGTAACAGTGAGGGCAACAGAAAGAAAAAGAATGAGATACAAAAGTTTTACTTATGTTTGGGGTACCATAACAGAAAGATCAAAATGTGAGCTTAGGGGAATCCAGGTGTCACTAATGAAAACAATGTTGGCTTCAGGTTTTCAACAAACAAAATGAAACAAAAACTGAATGAGGAGCTGGAAAGTACCTAAAATACTTGGCTCATGATGTTTAGTTTCTGTTATTTTCCTACTGAAGAGTCAATCAGTATTGTGGCAGCAGCAGTTTTCTATGAAACTGTGACTTGGGTGCATTTAAGGTGAACTGATAAAGTTCAAAGTCGGCATCAGAATGAGGAAGAGTTATTTTAAGTTGTTATTCCTTGGATCATGGCTTCTTGATGCTAGAATGACTGGAAAGAGTTTTTCAGAAACTACTGAGGTTTTCATGCACAGTTTCCTCTGTGTTTAGAGAGAATGAGTTCAAATAAGAGAACAGCAGCTGTGGATAAAAATACCTCAATGATGTCAGGAGAGAGTGCACAGACTGGTTTCAGATTTAAAAAAGGAAACAGTAGCTCACATAACATTTGTGCAGAACATCGTCTCAGAATGGACTAGATGTTGAAGCAGAAGAACTACAGCAACAGAAAACCGCATTGAGGTTTTGCTACAATAAGGAAGTTTTGACTACAGTTTTCAGTTTTGGTTCTCAAAAATTAAACATTGAAAGATCTGAAGAATGTTACCTGTTTCTTCAAGTGACCTTCACATCAGAAGAGTCAGAGTTTGGCATGAACAATATTAAAAGCATGGAGGCATCATGTCTTCTTCAGTGGTTCAAACTAAATGTTGGGTGATGATTATGTTTTCTTCCACATCATTAGCTATTGCCAGTAGAAAGAAGAAAAGCAGGTGTAGGGGAGACTGTGGAGTCAGTGCTTATTCACTGATTAGTTTAATTAATCTGAGTAAAGAAAATATAATCTCACTCCACCTTGTTAAAATCTCTTTCCCTGCTCAGAGATGTGGCTGTTTCTAGAACCTTTTTGACTGGTTTGGTGTAACTTATAACAACTGTACCAAGGACAATGTTAAATATATTGATTGTCACAATTTATCAAACTGATTATCAAGTTGTTGTTTTTTACAGCGGTATTCTGGTCTTTTAAATTGTTGTATCTAGTAACATTTTTTCTCGACTACAATAAATTCTCTATCAGGTTTAGGTCAAGAAACTTGTCGAGTTCCTCATTCGGGCACCTTGATTTCCAAATGAAATGCAAAATTTGCTTCATGTGAAAATAAGACATTAAGCCACTGAATAATATTCCAGTTGTCTTTCCCCTTCACCCATGTAAGACATGTCTGAAGTTTTCTTTGGTTCAAAGGTCACAAGAGAAACAACATTTGTGGCTGATGTCCTGGATACATTATGTGTTCTGGTTCTTTAAACACTGTCTAAATTATTCAAACTCTCACACAATATGAAAGGATTACTTGATGCAAATACAATAATAAAGGCATCAAACAGCACAAAAAGCTACGTATTCTTGTGGACATTCTTTAATAGGTGTTTAATCTATTGTAGTTTCATAATCATACATTTCACAACATGACAAGATTTATTTGGAAACTACTTTGTGATAAGCAGAGTACAAAGATTGTTCAAATTGTTGCAAAAGTTGGATTGCAAGAACAAGCATGTAAATAGCAAACAGTAGGAGCTCATGTATCACATCGTCATGAATACATCACATCATGGACATAGAATAAAATAGACATCTCTTAACACAGCACACAGGCATTCCTCTTTCTATTACTATAGACACAGGAATAGTTGTCTATTCCCATGTGGAACAGACGTCCATCCCACACAGGAATAGATGTCTGCCTAGGAGCAATGCCACCGGGGCAAAGTCCACAACAGCTACCAGTCTTTAGGCAGCCAAAACAAAACGACATCTTACATTGGGGACATTTCATATTTTTGCATCCTATCCCAGTGTGCTGGATCAGTGAGCCGCAGGTGGGACAGGCACGGACTGACGGACACCCTTTGACTCCTCCCGTTAGCTCAATTTGGACTTCTGGACACTCTCTCAGCGTCTTCAGGGCAGAATTGTGGCAGTCGTCGTTTTCACAGCGGTCGGATCGAGGCTGTTGACCTTTCCACTCCCTCAGACACTGCCAGCAGAACCCAAAGCTGCGTCCGGTCTTTGCTGAACACACTTGGCAGCAGACATAGAGGTCTGAGCTGCTCCCTCTGGTCACAGGAGTCATGCAGCCTGGACACTGTCAGGAGTGGGAGGAAAGACGGGGAACAGAAGGATTTGAGTCAGACTCAAGCCTGTGTGCAGTTATCATTACGTCATTAATAAGATACTTACAAACTTTGTGTTAGGATCTCTGGCAGCAGCATTCAGGGCCATCGTCGTCTCAAAGTTCTTCCTTTCTTCAGGGGTCAGCAGGGCCATTTTACAAACCTCTCGATAAGACCACTCAGCATCACAGCCAGACTGACCGCACACAAACCTGGATTTTCCCTTTATTTAAATAATCACAGAAATGATCAGGATTAAAGATAAAAAAAATAGACACGTTTAACAATCTGATAGGAAGGTTCCTTAATTCCTTTCAACAATATTCTGTTAAAAATGCTATGTCAACACAGAAAATACAGTGATATATTAAGATGCTCTTTAACTCTAGAATTCACAGTTGAGAACTTGTTTTTGGAAAGTTAGAGTTAAAAAATTTACAGTGAATCTGTCGAAGGTTAATAAACTAAAAGCAGCAGAAACAACAAATATCCATTTAGTTTAGTTTAGTTCAATTAAAAAGAATAAAAGACATAGAATAAAATATTTTACATTTCACATTTGAAAGCAAAAATTATTCATTTAATTGAAATTACAGACACGTTCTTAAACACATGAGTGTATTGTGGTAGAATTAAAAGATTTCTGAAGGTTTTGTCTTTGATTATTCTCTGTTTCTGTACATTGGAAGTCGGGTATCAACTCAAATAAAGGAAACTAAATGTTTTGAAAGAGAGGATAAATACATTTTCTTCAATAAGATTTTAATATTTATGGAAAATTTTATTTTTCATGTATTTAAAGACAAGAAAACCAGATCCGAAAAAAATAGCTGTCAGCATCATTCTGTAGCGGTAAATACATGTTGAAAATAAACAACACGGACCCGATCACATCATCACTTTTCATCTTAATCAGAATAAAAATAGTTCCACGAAACTAGCTTACAATTCTTTTTTTTTTGTATTTTCGGTTTTGAATGTGAGGTCACCGTCATATCCCACCTGTTTGAGCAGTTGTTCGCACCACTTCGTGAGAGACATCGGGGTCACCACATGTCCGCAGGACATCCGGGCTCTCGGGGAATCAAAACCTTCACACAGAACTGCAGAAACATCCCATGAGATCCTCCGGTATTTTTAAATACACACTACACATACTTTAAACAACATCACAAATACATTGAAAACTTGTAGCTACAGAGCTGATGAACTGAAACGAGCCACTCACAGTCAAACTGATCCTCTTCAGCCGTGAATCGGATTGTAGAGTCGCTCAGGTTGTAGCGCTTAGTTCTGTCGTTCATCTTGAAAGGTCTCTTGATTTCTGCTGCGATGCAGAAAACAATCAACTTTATATTATTTTAGGTCTAATAGAAGGGAACTCTTTCGATTTCGGCCCCGGTTATTCTTTACGAGTTCTGTGACTTTCACTTTACAGCTGATCGCTGAAGATACGCCCACATGGAAAGAAGAGCAGATGCATGGGGGGCGCAGGCCGGCGGCGTGGGGGGGCATTGGGGGGCATTACCCACCCACAGAGTCAGCTGTGCCCCTTCTGGAATGGAAGCTGTTTGTTGTTTTTGCCTTTAAACATCACAAATACATTGAAAAATAAAGTGGCCAACTCTCTGTTATTCCTATGTCAATTTGATACAGTAGGGGCTTCCGCACTCACCATATCTGTGCCTTCTGTCACTTTTTTCAGCTGTCAAAACTGTTTAATCCGTTGTCAACAGGTCGAAACCTGCTTTTCCGTGCCGCCTTTAAACGCAACATGAGCGGTACGACGCTCATGTTGCGCTCATGGCGCTCTTATAAGAGTAGTTTTACCGTACTGTAACGTTTTCTTTTACTTAAGTCATATTATTATTGCTGCTAGATTCGTTGTTCCCCCCTCTCCCCAAAATAAGCCGATGTCCCCCGTTAAACTCGTATGGAGCAGGGGATGGATGGATGGATGGAATTTAATGAAGACAGTGAAAAATCTCGACCATATAAAGAATAATATTATAGTTTTTATTGTTGACGCCTTAATTTCATAAAAACTAACAGGTGTGAATAATTTACAGTTTATTAAGAAGAATGAATAATCTGACTACAATTAGTACAGAATAAAAAATATCCTTTACTGTCCTATAAAAGGGATATTTCTGTGCAACAGCAGCAGAATGACAGGCAAACAATGAAACTAAATTCACACACAGATCGAAATATTTGGTACTTTATTTCATTTTTTTACCATCAAACATGCAGACAAACTAAAAGTGCAAACAGCAATTATTCAACTTAAGAGCAATTTACAGTTATTTTCATATCCTCTCATCACTTTTTATTTTGCATGTGTCAGTATTTATGTTGTCAAATTAATTGACAATTGATTAATTGATTAAATTGGCATACCTTCAATAAATAGGAGTGAAAAAAAAATTACAAAATCTCAGCAATTATTGACTTAAGGGACTAAGAGAATTATATCATATCAAATATCAGTATGATAAAATATTTTATTTCAAACAGCTTTTAAAAAACAAAAGAACAAGGATTCAGTTGGGCAGATAAAAACAAACACACATAACCAAGAACAATAACAAAGAATTCAATCATTACAAATGATTATAAATAAATAAAAATAAAGGGACAGATGGTTGCTGCGGGAGAGCTTAGATCAAATTTGCTTAGATCATATTTGAATTTATGACGTTTTTGAGGTTATATAGAAAACAAAAGCATATGTCCAGTTTTGAGTTGAGTGGATCAGAGTGGAGCAGAGTCGAGGACGATCAGCTCCAGGCCTCCGTCACAGCGCATCACCGCGTGGACCTCAGACTTGTGCTTGATGCCGTAATCAGCCAACGGGCGGGTTTCTTCCATGGTTTGGGCTTTGTAGATCAGACCCATCTTGGCCTTTTCTGCAAGGAATCATTGGTGAAAATTTTAAATGAAATAAATCATTTTAAAGACAGACCTTTGCGCAAAACAAAACCGAAAGACACAGTAAGACAATGTCCAAAACAAACAAGAGTGGATTTTGTTTCCTATTAAAATGCCCTATGAAACCTGAAATAAATAAAATCGCTCATATATAACGTAATAACAGCTCCAGTTACTCATACAGCCAGTGATCCCATCAGACAAACCCCTATATGGTTTAGAACAAATAGCATCTACATGTCTCACAAGTGATAATTATGGATTTAAAAAAATGTAAATCGACTTTTTAAATTAAATCTCGTCATTTCATCTACATGTCTCAATAAATTTGAAAGGATAATTTCTCAGCAGGTGTCTTTACCTATCTCAGGGCGTCGCTCCTGTATTTGGTCCTTCAGACGCTGCACAGGAGTGATAGCCAGATCCTTTTCTTGTTGACACACACCGAACGGTATTTTCCTGTTCTGTTCAAAACAGACGATGACCTCGCACACCATGTTTTCCTCTTTCGATGAAGGCAAACTCTACTCCGGAATTAAAGCTGTTATGTCACTTAAGTGACTGACGAGCTTTTTTATACATGATGACTTTTGCTTTCATTTTTGTTAAAGGTGTGGCTTAAAATGCAACAAAAGTTAGTGGTTCTGACCAGATCCAACATGGTAATTTATAATTACCTGGTTTATAACTTCATATTTTCTGATGATGATATAATCAGTGATTGCAAAATGTTGCATTTTGCCTGCCTGACTTTGATCCATTTTTTTATTATTTTTATTTGGAATATGCAGTTACCCACTTTTTAAAAGATAACATATTTCACAACATCAAATAAAACTTTAAATAAATGAAGAAGGTGTAGAAAGTCTGTGAAAGGTCACATATCTTGAATCTAAATTTACACAAGAATGTAAATATTTTATCATGTAAAAGCATGAGAGTATCATCAGTTTTATTAGTGTGTGTTGATACTTTGGAACATGCTACCAAAATCATGTCCTTTCTGGTAGAAAAGGACAACATTTCTTTCTATGAGAGGTGATAACATAAAATATTAAGTAAATCTTTTAAAACATTTAATTCAGGTTTGGGGCAGCTAATGAGATAATAAGATTCCTTTATATAATCCTGTCAATATTTCAGGAAATACGATCTGGAATAATTAAAATGAAATGAATATCATCTTTCCTCATAAATAGTGTTTTCTCCTAAATGCTCCCCCTGTTTATATAAATATGTACATTGATAAGGTCTTTGTCAAGATCACTTGGCAGTAAAGTGAGTTTTCCCCAAATGTTCTCCAGTTTAAATAGATACATTGTTAAAGTCTTTGTCAAGATCATTTGGCCGTAAATGACTTGAAAAAACTTCCAGGTACTTTCCAGATTCACCAGGCCCAACCTCTCAGAGAGCCGATCTGGTTTATTATAAACCTGGTAAAAGGTTCTGTGATGTAACTTTCACTTTCACTCTCCAACATCTACAATGTGCATTAAGATACAATATTGACCTTTTGGAAGGAGCCTCCAAGTCATCAGACACGATCATTAATGGTTTAATCCAAATAAATTACTTTGTACTTTTTTATTATTAAATCAGGTTGATGAATGCAAATGAATGCATATTCCTCATCTGTCAGCACACAAAACAATTAACCCAAATGGGCAGTATTACTGCATACAGAGCCTGTAAACAATTTCTGAAAACTAATTGTACTTTCACATGATGTGAATGATGTTGAGACCAAAAACATTGCTTCTCTTCTTAGAATTACAGTGTTTACAGTAATTCAGCATCGTGAGTCAGTGCGCCACCTAGTGGGCTAATAGTATTTAGCAGCTAATCATCGCTTAGTGAATTTTTAAGGAAAGCTTTTGGACTCCTTCCTTAATTAGTATAAATAAAGTATGCAGCTGGGAAAGATGGTGTTTTATCTGCCAAATTTCACTGTTTTACATTTCTGTGTATTTACAATTGACTTTAAAACAATGAAAATCCTCTTAACTTCCAGTTTCAAATATAACAGATTATAATTTTCCAAAACATTTTAACAAAATGATTTTAGAAAAGCAAATTACGCATTAAGTAGCTAAAAAGAATGAATCTCCATTTAAGGTGGACGCCCTACTTTGAGACAGAGACAAACTGTCATGAAGTGCGATTAAACACACAGAAAAACTCAAATCATTACACAAACATTTTTAGTACAAAATGACATTTAATAAGTTAATTGGAGGTCAAAGAAGAAATTATTCTTAAGTAAAATATAACATGAGAATAAAAAGGTTGCTAAATAGAATAAAGAGGATTCACAGTTGATGATTTTTTTTTATAGATTCTAGTTTGATTGTGAATTGACAGGAAAGTGGGTAATGAAGAAGGGGGAAGACATGCAGCAAAGGTCACCAGACCAGGAATCGAACCTGCGACAGCCACGTTGAGGACTAAGGCCTCCATATGTGGATTGCTCTTAAAGATGATGAACAGAAACAAGAAGACCTGGAACATTTTTAATGTTACAAAATTAACTTTGTCAAGAAACAACAACTCTTAGTTTCTGTGCCACACAGGTATGGCTGTCTGTCTGGGAGCCACACCAGCACTGCAGGGGATGAAGTAGGAGCTGGTCTTCAGACACTCAGGAGTCAGCTTCAGACACACGAAGCAGAACTCCACCTGGCAGCGAGGACAGATGATGTTCTTGCAGCCCGTCTTGTCGTGCTCCACCTTATGTCCGCAGGTGGGACAGGCCCTGATGGAGGGACAGTTCTCGACCCCGTTCACCTCAGGGAAGGATGTGGTCTTGCAGTTCCTGAGCAGCTGCAGGTCGTGGTTGATGCATCCGTTGTTGTCACAGCGATCGGAGCGTGGAGCCTGACCTTTCCATGGCTTCAAGCACTGCCAGCAGAACTGGACCTCTGCATTCTTATCTGCTGTGCAAACTAAGCACTGAACGCAGAGGTTAGTCAGGTCCTCTCTCTCAATGTAGGAGCTGCAGCCAGGACACTGCAGGGCAAAAAAGAAGAGAAAACAAAAGGAAAGAAGTTACCACATTGCAGAACAATGTTTCATGAATTCGTCTTGAGTTAGCATGATGCTTACGGTTTTAAAATCGCAGTACTCTGTAGCAGCCAGACGGGCCATGTTCTCTTCAAAATGCTGCATTTCTGCAGCGGTCAGGACGGCCAGGCGACGGACCTCTTGATACGACCACAGAGCGTCACACTTGTGCAGGGTGCCGTCCTTCAGAGCTGGACACTTGAATTTATACTGGCCCTGAAATTTGTAATATTTAGAGAACGATATCATTAACTTGGATTATATTCTTGATATCAAGCATCATTTACATACACTTCGCACAGCACAACATCCTGAAAGATGAATTTGATGAGTGAAGAGTTCACAGTCCTGTTTGAAATGTTTTCTTTTGTATTGTTTCTCATATTAAACCATAAAATTTGTTAATATGATGGTTCAGAAGAAAACTGTATTAAAGTAAATTAAGATACAGCACAGTACTAAAGTTGCTGGATAATTTCAGTGTACACTGCACTTGCAATGCATCTTTCTTAGCTTTTTAACATTAAATATCAGTATACTTAGTGTGTCTTGAATTGGTCATATTTTGATCAATTTTGGGCTATTTTAACTGATTATAGTTGAAAAGAAAAAAAAAAGGAAGTGCCTAAATAAAAATGATTATTTTGACAGGAAACCATCAAGGTGAAGTTCAGCTCCACATAAAACTGGACTGCATGTGTCATATTGGACATGATGCTGGATATGTGCATGGAGTCTTCTCTTCGACAATACATGTGCTAGTGAGAAAACAAAAGTAAACTTTTAACTGTTGGAAAGTACCTGATCCAAAAGGCTGTGACTATGGAATCACACACAAGTCCTACATACAGATGGTTTTAAGTTTAGAGCATGGGTGTCCAAAGTCGGTCCTCGAGGGCCGGCATCGTACATGTGTTAGTTCTCTCCCTGGTGGTAGTAACAACCTTCTCAGCAAGTCAATGTTCTTCATTAGCTTCTAACAAGTCATCATTTGATCCAGGTGCATTAAACCAGGGAGAAAACTAAAACACGCAGGATGCCAGCCCTCGAGGACCCACTTTGGACACCACTGTTTTAGACGGTGGAGCAGGACCTGAACCAGGTTTTACTGACGACGGGCTGGGAGACAAGAAGGGAGAAACTCGGAGAAGTAAAGAATGTCTTATGCCTGATGTTTAAAACTCAAACAAAAATGCTTCGTTTCAAACATTAACTGGAATCACGTCGCTCCTCCTTCTCAGTTAAACTGTTTTAAACAATGTTACGGCTGCAGTTAGGTTTGTTTTGCATTTGCTTATTTCTGGTTAGCTATGGGTTTTGCATTAATATGTTTTGGTTTCTCATTTCAGGTTTTCCTTTTTCAGGTTTTATTTCTTTAGTATAATTTAATAAATTAAATTTTCATTAAATCAGAAAATCCTTGTGTCCTTTAATGTTACCCCACTTATTGATGGACATAAGAATAAGTAAAATATTCTGCCACATTCTGAATGTGTTGAATATTATCACAACTCTCTGTATGATCAGCAGAGATATTGTCTGTTTCCTGTTATTTTCAGTGAGTCAAGCAGAGAACAACTGTGGAGCAGCTTCAACAAACTTGTGTTTTAAATTAATAGGTAAAATGTGGGATTTTAAAACTGCTCTTTGCCCTCTATACATTTTAAACAATGAAAACAATGAAATGCATCACATAATGTAAGACAATTTGCTGCAAACCTCAAGAGGAATCGCAAGTGAAAACTACAGATGTCAAATCCTGACCAATTTCTAGATTAAGAGCAGAAAGTGTTGATATTACAGGATCTTCTCTCAGCTCCAGTTCTTGTGTTGGAATAGGTCTGATTATTCTGCCACTTTGTGTTGACATTAAAGTGGTTTATCCAGGCAAGTTTTGAGTTTTTCTCTTTTTTTTATTTTTACTTTTTGCAGTGAAAATTATTACACAGATAAAACCATTAAATCAGCATTTTAACATTTAGAGGTGAAAAGATGCAGTTTGTTGGTTCTGTTTTCGATGCATTGCTGCCGTGTTTTCTGATGGCAGCAACTCAACATGGACTAGAGAAGTTTCTGACCAGATTCTGGTTCCTGCAGTGGCTTTACAGATCTGAGTCAAACCGTAGCATCATTTATAGTGAGTAAAATACCTCAGAAACAATTCTAACAATTAAGTTTATTATCTCAGAGTTGATTGTGAACAACAGAAGAAATTATTGAGTCATGATTCATTAACTCACCTCCTTGTTCTTGGATTCACTTGGATTCTTTATTAGTGGAGTAAACAGGAAAATGAGTCACTGCGGCCTTGAAGTTTTTCTGTCAGTGCCGGTTTATGACTCCTGTTCTTTCACATCTACAGGTTTTATAACTTCAAACCCAGCAGACCTCATTCTGTGGTGTTAATAACATGTATTTATGTAGGAAACCTTAACAATTTCCATCCAGCCAACAGTAATACAGACTAATAAAAACACTATTTATTTATACTAAACTGAAAACCTGAACACAAATAAATGAACTGAACTGAACTGAAAAACTGGTGACTAAAACAACTACCATTTAAGGAATGTATTGTACACAGGCGATATGTTCTTAGACAACAAACACTGTTATAATGCATTAATAAAACATCACAGACGTTCAAATAAGTTAATTTAATATAATTACAATCTAGAACATCAAACAGTTCTGACAGCCTTTTTACAGTCGCTGCAGAATAAGAAGTGCTGCTTCAATTGAGCGTTCCTATTATTAAGCAAAACGTCTCAGCTGTTTGATCACCTTATAAACTCCATAATAATACAATAATACACGTCAACCATGGTTCAGACTTGCATTACAAACATTTCCTGTCCATTCTGAAAATTAATCTTTAAACTGCTATTCCCTTGCTACAATGAACAGCGCCGCCTAGTGGATGGATGAGACAGAGTGACAGACTCTTATTGAAAGAAAACAAACTGATCAACATTAAACCAAAGAGGGAATCTGACAGGTGAATTAAGGTCATTAATGCCTTAAATGAGGAGTTTGAAATAAATACCTGGAATACGCAAAAAAAACTAATCTCTAGGCTGCATGTAAAGTATTTAAATCAATGCTTCACCTGGCAATACACTGTTCTTTATCTCGGTTATACTTATGCTAGTGGTCGTCTCCCCTTCTCCGGATTTTATTTCTTTTTTTCTTTTCTTTTCTGTTTTTTTTTTATTTTTTACTTTTTTGGTAAAAAAAAAAAAGTACAACAACAAAACATGTAAACATCAACAAAGAGACACAGATAAAATTCAATCTAAGATGGCCGACTTTCTGTTTTGTGTAGAGCATGGGTGAAATCTGATACCTTTGAGATAGAGAAAGGTCGATGCGGAAAGTATTTTTGAAAATTTGGGGGCAGAGGAATGGCTGTGGAGATAATTTTACTGTACAATTTTTTAAACCACAGAAGTATCCCGTTTTTTAGCTTGGTCACGGCGAGTGAAACACGATCGAACACGTGACCACAGATTACAACCGGTACTCTCAGTGCTCTGGTCCTCTATAACAAGAGGACCAGAGCACAACCTTTCTTCTTCACCATTTCTTCCTTCTTCAGCCTTTCTCTCTTCCTCAGCCTTTCTTTCTTCTTCAGCCTTTCTCTCTTCCTCAGCCTTTTTCTCTTCTTCAGCCTTTCTCTCTTCTTCAGCCTTTCCTTCTTCTTCAGCCTTTCTCTCTTCCTCAGCCTTTCTTTCTTCTTCAGCCTTTCTTTCTTCTTCAGCCTTTCTCTCTTCCTCAGCCTTTCTCTCTTCCTCAGCCTTTCTCTCTTCTTCAGCCTTTCTCTCTTCCTCAGCCTTTCTCTCTTCCTCAGCCTTTCTCTCTTCTTCAGCCTTTCTTTCTTCTACAGCCTTTCTCTCTTCTTCAGCCTTTCTCTCTTCTTCAGCCCATCTTTCTTCTTCAGCCTTTCTTTCTTCTTCAGCCCATATTTCTGCTATAGCCCGCCTTTCTTCTTTAGCCCATCTCTCTTCTACAGCCCATCTTTCTTCTTCAGCCCGTCTTTCTCCATTTTGTTCTTCATCTTGTGAACCAATTCCTGAAATTTACATTAGAAAGTATTGGCAAAATGGACCCAGCATAAATGATTAAAAAGTCTGATTTCTTCTTACTTTTCTTCCTGTAAAAGAGGAGGTGGGCACTTCGAGATCTGGTATAAAAAGAATGTGAAGTTAGTTTATGATAAACAGTGAAAATGAAGAAAAATGGACGACGCTTACTTCTCAAACTTTCTCTGGATCCTGTGGTCACTAAGCTGTTATAAACAAAACAATATCAAACTAGCATTGTGTTATTATTACAAAGTGGAATATTAAACCTAAAAACATCTTTAAAAGCCCTGCTATTGCATAATCATCTCACCAGTGTCACACTGGAGTCGTTGAACTCGTACCATCTGTCTTCATCCTCAGATTTGATTATTGCTGTGTAATGCCCACCTGTCAGAGACCCAAAGTGCTCCACCAAGGCGTACAGTTCATATGTCTGGTTCTGATCAACAAAACACACATTAATCTGGAAAGTGGAAAGAAAATGGACAATAATCACAATAATCTGAATATACCTCAGGTAAGTCGATGGTGTAACAAACATCCACAGCCCGGCTGTCTTTACTGTACGACATGCGGTGGTAGTTGTATTCAAACCTCTTCAGCAGCAAAATCAAAATCTCTGGATGAAGCTTTAGTTTATATTTCTATATGAAACACAACATTGTCAATATGGTTAAAAGCTGATATTTACAGTAACGATATATGCACAACATTTTTCACAAACTAAATATTTTCTGTTTTATGTTAGCTAGGACCAACAATTTATTGATTTACTATGATTTTTTTCCACTATTGCAAAGTGTTTTGTTGCAGGAGGAAGTGGTGCAAAATAGATGGAATAAGAAAAGAACATGAAGTGGAAATATTGAAGAAACATCTAAAGACATCAACCAGGAAGTTAAAGGATGGGTACACATTGGTCATCCAACTGGACAACGACCATAATTATACTGCCAATTTAGTTAGAGAAGGAACTGAGAACAACAAAGTGTTTTGGAGAGTTCATCACAAACTCCTGAACAAGGCTGTCAACAAACATGAAGCAGTTAAAACATCTGTCAGGGAAAATGGACCAAAACTTTAGCTTTGCTGTAGTGAGAGTTTATGGAGCCAAGACATTTGACTCAGGTCATAAAGTTTTAAAGACAATGCTACTAATGAAATGTATGTAAACTTCAGAACTTGAATGAAATTATAGAAATCTCTAAAAAGTCTCTCTTATTAGGGTGTTTAGCTAATGCAAATACTTTAGTTAATATTTATTCTGATTAGTCGGTAAGAAAAAGATGGCAGTGTGTCCTCTTATAATGTGTATTTAAATATGTACAGATTGATGTATTGTTAAAATATTTCATAATGTTGTCAAATTGTCTGTTTTCCATAAATGAACCAAGAATGTTTCCTGCTTGTAAATACAAAATTAAGGAAAACAAGTTTCCCTTTACTTACAACAGTAGTGTCACATTTGTATTTACACTCATCACAGTACATCTGGTCTTCTCCACAAAACTCTACATCCTTTAAAAACTCCTGAATCCCGTCCTCCTGGAAACACACTTTGTGTTACTTGCACAAACCTTCACCAGGTACTTTGTGTTTACCAACACAGTTTCTACTAAGTAATAAGTAAATCATTGATTATTCCAGATTACTTTTATGAGTTTTGTCTGGCACATAAAATGGTTTCCATTCTGCAGGTTGTTTCTTACCACACTGTAGTTTCCATTTTTAGAATCCATCAGTGGGAGAGAAAGAAAGAAAAATGGCACTTCGTCATCAGTGTGTGAGCCACATTGATCACAAACAGTCCTGTGAATCAGCTCTCCTTTGAATATCTGAAAATACAATTTGATTTAAAATCTAACAGCTTTTATTTTTCATTCACACTCTGTAGCTCCCTCTCCATACCAATCTGACAGTGATTTCATGAATAATTTACCTCTGACGCTTCATCACTGACATCAGATAAAATCTTCTCCAGGTACTGACCAGCATCCTGCTGTTCATACACTGGAAGAATGAAGAAAGAATGATACATAAAATGATGTATTTTTTCATATTTCATGTTCACCCATGTTTCTTCTATATTTTGTCAAGATTTATGTTGAAGATAAAGCATTCACAACATCGTCCTTTATTCAGAAACAAGCTAACAGTAGATAAATGCATCTGATTACGTACCTTTTTCAATTCTCAGTGTCTTTGTAACTTCTGTTGTTTCTGATGTTTTTTTCTTTAAACTTTCAAACAAAGTATTGAGCTGAACATTGATGTCGTCTTTATGGTGTTTTGAGCAACTGTTTATAGGATATTGTCAGAGATACAGAATATATATAGAAAAACAAAAAACCCTCCAAATATTTCTTCCTACACAAAACGTGCTTCATGATTTACTCACTAACCTTTTAACAGCCTCTCTGAACTCTCTGGTCATGAACAGAGCCTGCAGAATGCTGTTCAGGTAACATGTTGCTCCTTGGTTTCTCAACCCATAATACTTCATGTCTGTGGGACGATTTGTTATGGAACAACATTAATAAAAGACATTTAAACAAATAATTATTATCAGCTCAGCATGGAGGCCTTACCTTCCTTAATAGTGAATCACCAAAGACTGATACGGCTCTTCTTCACTTTGCCGTCGCAGAAAAGATTTCTGCCCCTGAGCCACCATTGAAATGAACAAACAGTAAGAGGCACTCCCATGACCGCAGAGAGGGAGTCAGAAAACAGCAGCTTTCTCTTTCACTTTGCAACTACAACATTTCATTCAGCTGATAAACAAGTCATGAATGCTCACAGATAGCAATGCTGTATCAATTCTATTAAATCAGCTCTGACAGCTGCAAGTTTGGGGGATGCCACTTTTTCAGAACAATTAGTGAACAGACACATTTTTTATTTAACAAATTGCAAAGTGCAAATCCGTAAAAATAATACTGACATCCACCAAACTGGGATAAACATTTGCTGTCCTTTTCTATAAAAATATTGTATCAAATAAATGTAATTTAATTAGAATCTAAATAAAAGCAGCTGCCAAAGCTGAAACTAAAATGCACTTTATAACAGGAATTACAGAGATTGATGGTAAATACCATCATGACTAAAAGAGATCTGACACTGAGGCCAACAGGAAAATATGTAACCAAAAAAAACAACAACAAAAAAAAACAGTTCCTGTTGCTTTTTCATAACACAAAGGAATGCCAAATGGCAAACTTCAGTTTTCCAACAAACAAAGAAAATGAAACAAAAACTGAGTGACGATCTGGAAAGCACCTAATAAATATTTGGCTCATGATTTTTATTTTCTATCAGCTTCCTACTGAAAGAAGTACCATTCTAACCGGTAGGTTTAGTACAAGTCTTTGGAGAGTTTGCTGCTAATGTCTAAAATTTGGCATATGGAACACAGGCCACTCATTTACCACTTTCTTACATCAGCTTAAATCAGGTCAAATCAAAAATATTTTATTAGTCCCAAAAGGAAATTAGACATTGTCGTTACTCATTTTATTTCAAAGTTCTTTAAAGAGTTGTTGTAGATGGTGAGAGTTTATTTTAACAATCACGTCTTAACATACAAACCAATTCAATAAATTAGAATACTACAGAAAATTCAATTTATTTTAGGAACTTTACCACAGATCAGATAAAGTAATGACAGAAGTCTGTTTGAAAGTCATTATTACTGTTATTTAATTTTCTTACAGCTAATAAAACATGACATTTAAAATCAGAGTGTTACATCAGACCAATTCAGGTTGTTATCTCAAACCATACTGTAGTTTATTGATTATGACTGTAGAAAAACCCTAAATAAACTTGTTATAGAAGAGCCAATCAATCAATCAATAATGCTGCAGCAACTCAATGCATTAGTCATCTGGGTGCAGTGAAGGTGAACTGATGAAGCTCAAAGTCAGCATCACAATGAGGAAGAGTTTATCTAAGTGATCTTGGACATGACTTCTTAAAGCCAGACTGACTGGAATGAGTTTTTCAGAAACTACTGAGGTTGTCACGCACACTTTCCTCTCTGTTTAGAGAGAATGGTCCAAATAAAAGAAAACAGAGGTTGTGTGGATAAAATGACACATTGTCAGAAGAGAATGCACTGACTGGAGTTAGATTGAGTAAAGTAAAGTAAACAGCATCTCTTTGCAAATTCCTGCAGAAACTGTCTGAATGCGCGTTAGATGTTGAACCAGGTGGGCTACAGGAGCAGAAGGCCACACAGAGATTTAGCTACAAACAGGAAGCTGAGGCTGTGCACAGGTTCTCCAAAATCAAACATTGACAGATCTGAACAATCTTTCACAAAACTAAAATAATCTCACAGGGAATCTTAAAGTACAAAATGTATTGTACTTCAATGGTTTCCACCGTTACCGGGTCCTTTGAAGATGGTACAATTGGAGATTAACAAATCTAAGGCAACAGTTTGGTGCTATTATTTCAATATGGAGCAGCACCATCCAGTTATGTGGCTGCTTCTGGGACTTTTTTGTCTAGTTTGGCATAAATGATTTTAAACAAGCTTCTCAAAATATAATAGGAATGGGTGTGCTGTGGTGGTGCAGGGGTTAAACAAAACCCACATATGGAGGCCTTAGTCCTCCACGTGGCAGTCACAGGTTTGATTCCCAGCCTGGTGATTTTTGCCTCATGCCTTCCCCTTCTCTCATTACCCACTTTCCTGTCAGTGCACTATTAAATAAAAGTCACTTGAGCCAATAAAACCTAAAAAATAAAATGCCACTGTCTACCTTGAAAAGAAGCCTCTATAATCACTTGTAATTAAATAAGGTAGGATTAATTTGTGTCTAAAGACAATTATTTTTGAGATCACAGTTACTGTTACAATTTATCAGACCGATAGGTTGCTTTGATAGCGGCATTCTTTGAAGTTGTTGGATCTGGTGACGTTGTTTCATGACTACCATAAATTCTCTACCAGGTTTAGGCCAGAACAGAGAGATTGTAATTAAAGCCAGTGGGTGTTACAGTGAGGGCAGGTGCCAAGTCCTTTTGGGAAATTAAATAATCAACATTTCCTTAAAGTTCATCAGCCGAGAGTCCTCTAAAATTTCCTGGTAGAGGACTGCACTGAATTTGAACTAGGGAACAAACACCAGCAGATCACAGTGGAAACTTCCCACTTGGCATCAAGACACTCGGCCTCTTTAGTCTGCTTCTTTACTGTGGAACCCTGGTTTCCTAAATGAAATCCTCTTTCGTGTGAAAAGAGGACGTTAGATCACTCAGTAACATTGTGGCCGTCTTTCTCTTCAGCCCTTGTAAGACAGATCTGAAGGTGTGTTGGTTGTGCTTCTTTCCCTTGCACACTTTTTCTGTCCACTAAACTTTCCATTAAATACTAGAATACAGCACTCTGTGAGCAACCAGACTCTTTTACAAATATGTTTTGTGACTGAACATCTTTGCAGAGGCTATCAGTGACTGCCGACTCAGAAGTCGTCCCTTTAGTAGAATGTCATTACATGACCATAATATTTCTTTATTAAAACACATTTTCTTATGTACATTTCAAAAGTAAAAAAAAAAATCATTTTAAATCTTCAAAATTATATAAAAAAAAAAACAAACAAAAGCTTGAATTATTTCACTATGTATTTTTCAAACTGACTTTGTGTGGATATAAACAAATGCAAAATTTCAAGTTTCATGACACACTCTTTATATAGCCAGAACAACAGCAGCATTTTTATTTGTTCAGCAACGTCTGATATTCAGACGTTGCTGAACGTAACTAGTACGTTCAGCTGGTAGCTAGTTTATAATGAGTAGAGTACAAATATTGTTGGAATTGTCATAATTGTTGTTGGATTTGAAGGATCTTAAATGAGTAGCAAAGAAGAAGCAGGTAATCAAAAAGCAGTGGTGGTTTACATAATTCACATCATTTCCTCTGCCACACAGGTATAGACGTCTGTCTGGGAACAATGTCAATGGAGCACACTCCGTAAACATTGTGGGTTCCTGTGGTCCTGCATTCACTAATTGTCTTTAGGCAGCCAAAACAAAACGACATCTTACATCTTGGACATGAAATGTTTTTGCATCCTATCCCAGTGTGCTGGATCAGTGAGCCACAGGTCGGACAGGCACGGACTGACGGACAGCCTTTGACTCCATTCACAGTTTTAATTTTAACTTCTGGACACTCTCTCAGCGTCTTCAGGGCAGAATTGTGGCAGTCGTCGTTTTCGCAGAGGTCAGATCGAGGCTGTCGGCCTTTCCACTCCCTCAGACACTGCCAGCAGAACCCAAAGCTGCGTCCGGTCTTTGCTGAACACACTTGGCAGCAGACAAAGAGGTTTGAGCTGCTCCCTCTGGTCACAGGAGTCATGCAGCCTGGACACTGTCAGGTGATTGACATTGTATGTGTGTTTGGGAGGAGAGAGAGGGAACAGAAGGATTTGAGTCAGACTCAAGCCTGTGTGCAGTTATCATTACGTCATTAATAAGATACTTACAAACTTTGTGTTAGGATCTCCGACGGCAGCATTCAGGGCCATGGTCGTCTCAAAGTTCTTCCTTTCTTCAGGGGTCAGCAGGGCCATTTTACAAACCTCCTGATAAGGCCACTCAGCATTACAGCCAGACTGACCGCACACAAACCTGGATTTTCCCTTTATTTAAACAATCACAAAAATAATCAGGATTAAAGATAAAAACACTGTAAGTTCAACAATAAGTGATAAGCAGATTCTTCACTTCCTTCTAACCAGTTGTCAATATTCTGCCAATGTTACACCATCAAAACACACTGTTAAAATGTTTTATGTCAACACAGAAAATACTGTGATAATAAATGACACGGTGCTTTAAATTTCACAAATGATAACTTGTTTTTGGAAAGTTAGCTTTCATTTTTTAACAGTGAATCTGCTGTAGAGAAATAAACTAATCAGATTGTGACTGATTTACACATCAGAGTAAAAATATTTCACATTTTACATTCATAAAAGCAAAAATTATGAATTTCATTAGAACTACAGTCCTAAGTCAGAGTATTATAATTAAAAGATTTGCACAGGTTTTGTTTTTGGTTATTCTCTGTTTCTGAACGTTGGAAGTCGGGTATCTACAACTCAAATAAAGGAAACAAAATGTTGAAATAGACGAAAGAGAGGATAGATACATTTTCTTTAATAAGATTTTAATATTTGTTAAAAAATTAGATTAAAAAAGCATTTAATGACCAGCAAACTAGATCTGAAAAATAGCTGTCTGCATCATTCTGTTGTGGAAATAATCTAAAAAAATAAACACCACAAGGAAACACCTTATTACTTTTCATCTGTATCAAAAGCTATCTTACAACTGTCCTATTTTTTTTTTCCTATTTTCGGGCTGAATGTGAGGTCACCGTCATATCCCACCTGTTTGAGCAGTTGCTGGCACCACTTCGTGAGAGACATCGGGGTCACCACATGTCCGCAGGACATCCGGGCTCTCGGGGAATCAAAACCTTCACACAGAACTGCAGAAACATCCAATGAGATCCTCCAGCATATTTAAATACAAACGATGCATACTGTAAACAAGATTACAAATTCAGTGAAAACTGTTACAGCTACAGCGCTGATGAAACGAAACGAGCCACTCACAGTCAAACTGATCCTCTTCTTCCACAAGTCGGATTGTAGAGTCGCTCAGGTTGTAGCGCTTCGTTTTAGAGTTCATCATGGAAGATTTTTTTTACTTCTCCTGCGATGCAGAAAACAATCAACTTTATATTGTATTTGGTCTAATAGAAGGAAACTCTTTCGATTTCGGCCCCGGTTATTCTTTACGGGTCACGTGACTTTCGCTTTGCAGCTGATCGCTTAAGATACGCCCACATGGAAAGAAGAGCAGGTGGATGGATGGATGGATGGATGGATGAATTAATGACATTTAATGAACAACAGCAAAAAATCACGACCATAAAAAGGGTAAATATTAGGTAATAACTTTTATTGATCGTGCCTTATCTTCATAAAAACTAACTGGCATGAATAATCTACAGTTTATGAAGAAGAATGAATATTCTGGCAAAGATCGTAATATTTGGTATTTCATTTATTTTTGAGCATCAAGCATATGCAGACAAAAGCAAGAGCAAAAGCATTCAAATTAATTTACAGCTTCCATGTCTCATCACTTTTCATTTTCCATTGAATTGATTAAAGTTTTATCTACAATAAACACGTGTGAAAAACAAACCTCAGTAATTATTCACATTTTCGACCAAATATCATTACGATTAAATAATTTATTTCAAACAGCTTTACAAACACGCACATACACACATAACCAAGAACAATAAGAAATAATTTAATAATGACAGATGAATATGAATAAATAAAAATAAGGGGACAAATGGTTGTTGCGGGAATGTGGAGATCAGACTTCTCTTTATGAGATTTTAGGGTTTAGGGCTTTAGGGTGAAAAACAACAATAATGTATAAGAATGACTGGGCGTATTCATTTTTGTTTCCATTTTACAGATAATTCTTTTTTTTACATTTTTCACAAATAGAGATATATTATATTTATCTGTGATCTTCTTGTCTCTAAATTGCTCGTGTCTTTTTCAGATTGAACAACAGATGTGGTTTTAGACAGCAGCTTTCTAAACGGGTTTAACAGCGCAGAGTAACATCAAAACACTTCAAACTGGTGGAAGATTTTGATAATTATTATAATCTTCATGACCATACTTCACTTATGTATTATAATGACGCATTATCTTTTCAAGAAACAGAAGGAAATGTATGCAGTAGAGGCAGATGTCCGGTTTGAGTGGATCAGAGTGGAGCAGAGACGATCAGCTCCAGGCCTCCGTCACAGCGAACCACCGCCTGGATCTCAGACTTGTGCTTGATTCCGTATTCAGCCAACATCTGGGTTTCTTCCAGGGTTTGGGTTTTGTAGATCAGACCCATTTTGGCCTTTTCTGCAAAGAAACACATGCACATATATTAGTGAACATTTAAAATGAAATAAATCACGTTCATTTCAAAGACGGACCTTTGCGTAAATAAAAACCGAAAGACACAGTAAGATGATGTCCAAAACAAACAAGAGTGGATTTTGTTTCCCAAGAAAATGCCTTATAGAACCTAAAATAAATTAAAGCGTTCATATATGACGTAATCACAGCTCAAGTTACTCGTACAGCCTGTCTTCTCATCAGACAAATTGCACACACCTAATATCCTGAATTGTTTAAAACGGTTTAGAACAAATAGCATCGAATGTCTCACATAAGTGATAATTGTGGATTTTAAAACTGAAAATCGGCTTTTTAAACTAAATCTCATTATTTCATCTGCTCCATGTCTCAATAAATTTGAAATGATCATTTCTCAGCAGGTGTATTTACCTGCGTCTGGGCGTCGCTCCTGTATTTTTTCCTTCAGTTTCCCCACAGGAGTGATGGCCAGATCCTCTTCCTGTTTACACACGTCAATCGGTAGTTTCCTGTTCTGTTCAAAACAGATGAGGACCTGGCAAACCATGGCTTCTTCTTTTGATGACTTTAATCTCTACTCTCCGGGATTAAAGCTGTAAAGTGAAGTGGCTGAGCGGCAGGGAGAGCGTTTATTTATGACGACAGAGGAGCTTATTTGCTGTCATTTGTGTTAAAGGCGTGGCTTAAAAAAACCCCGATCTGACCAGGGTTTGATTAACAAAATATATTAAGACTTAATGTAATTAAGTTAATTAGACACTATATGACTAACTTAATATATTCTTGTTAGATATATTAGATGATGGTCCATATATTGTTGACATATGCTAAAAAAAAAAAAACAAAGAAAAAAAGAAAAAAATATTACATGTTATGGACGTGAACTGTGCTTGCCTTTGTCCCTTTTTTTAATTATTTATTTTGAATATGCAAATGCCAATCTTCCTACTTATCACATAATAACACACATTTCACAATATCAAATAAAACACTAAATACATAGACAAGGTACAGAGAGTCATATGAAGGGTCACATAAGTAATTAAATTGATTTGGACCTAAATGATAAACATGTCAACATTTCAGGAAATAAGAGCTGGAATAATTAAAACAAAATTAATGTCATCTTTCCTCCTAAATGGGGTTTCCCCTTAATTCCCCAGTTTATAATACATTATTAATGTCTTTGTCAAGATCACTTGGCAGTAAAATAAAAAACTTCCAGGTACTTTTCAGATTCACCAAGGCCCAGCCTCTCAGAGAGCCAAAGGATTTGTGATGTAACTTTCATTTTCACGCTCCAACATTTACAATGTGCATTAAGATACAAGATCGACCTTTTGGAAGGAGCCTCCAAGTCATCAGACATGATAATTAATGGTTTAGTCCAAGTAAATAATTTTGTACTTTTGTTTATTAAATCACTTTGATGAATGCAGATCATCACATTTTGTCTTAGAGGAAAGTGTTTAGCTTATTGGGGACAAATAAAATGTGCATATTTTACTAAGTTAATTTCTTCCTGGTGGGGAATTAATTTTTCACTTAGTGAATTTATAAAGAAAGCTTTTTGGACTTCCTCCTTAATCAGTACAAATAAAGTATGCAGCTAAGAAGGATGGTGTTTTATCTGCCAGATTTTTCTGTTTTACATTTCTATGTATTTATTGACTTTAAAACAACAAAAAATCCTTTAATTTTCAGTTTCAAATAAACAGATTCAAATTTTCTAAAACATTTTAACACAATGATTTTAGAGACGCAAATTCCACATTAAGCTAAAAAAATGAATCTCCATTTCAGATGGACCCCCAACTTTGAAACAGAGTTAAACACTTTTAACAAAAAAATATGTTTTATTAGTTAATAGGAGGCCAAAGAAGAAATGATTGCCAATGTAGGATATAATATGAGAATAAAAATGTTGCTAAATATAATAAATAAGTTTCACAGTTGATGAACATGAATAAAAGGAACAGCAACATTTTTGAGATTATTTCATCCAGGTTTCAGTACGAAGAGCTCAACAGGAAGCATCTGTTTCTGCAGTTTCACTTCCTGTGCCACACAGGTATGGCTGTCTGTCTGGGAGCCACACCATCACTGCAGGGGATGAAGTAGGAGCTGGTCTTCAGACACTCAGGAGTCAGCTTCAGACACACGAAGCAGAACTCCACCTGGCAGCGAGGACATGTGATGTTCTTGCAGCCCGTCTTGTCGTGCTCCACTGTCTGTCCACAGGTGGGACAGGCCCTGATGGAGGGACAATCCTTGACATCCCGGACCTCAGGGAAGGATGTGGTCTTGCAGGTCCTGAGCAGCTCCAGGTCGTGGTTTTTGCAGTCGTTATTGTCACAGCGATCGGAGCGTGGAGCCGGACCTTTCCACGGCTTCAAGCACTGCCAGCAGAACTGGACCTGTTTCTTCTGGTCTGCAACGCAAACTAAGCACTGAACGCAGAGGTTAGTCAGGTCATTTCTTTCAACGTAGCTCTTACACCCAGGGCACTGTAAGAGGAAGACATGATGTTTTAAGTAGAACAGCTAAAGTGAAGACTGACCTGAAGTTAGAGACACTTACTTCTCTAAACTCCTGGTACTCTGCAGCAGCCAGACGAGCGATGGTCTCCTCAAAGTATTCCATCTCTTCAACGCTCAGGTCCGCCAGGCGACGCACCTCTCGATACGGCCACACAGCGCCGCAAATCTCCTGGGTGTCTTCGTCAAAAGCAGGACACTTGAACTTGTACTGACCCTAAGATGGTCAGATAAAAGCAACATGTAACCATAAAGATGCAGAACAACTGGTTTGGTGTTTGAACAAATGGGTTAAACCCTGAATGGGGGTTTATGTCATTGTCTCATTTTAAACACAACATATGTATTTTAAAAAAAATACTGAACTAATTTCTGGTTTTAGGGAAGCAGGTCAAAAAGTCTCCAGTCTACTGAGGACTGCAATGTCTTGGTCAACCACTGAAAAAATTGGCAGCCATTGACACCTGGTGTTTTTTTAAAGGAAGAACAACAAAGAAATGAAAATGTACTACAAAATGAAAAACATGATGCCTTCAAGAAAGGCTGGCAACTCTGTCTCCATGACATTAAACTCAAACATACGTGAGCACTGTTCACCTAAATGCATCACGGTTGCAAGAAGGATCCACCCTAAATGGACAGACAGAAAACAAGCCAACACCAAATGAAATGAAGTTCACTCCATAATTATCGTTTTATTTCCTATTCATTAATAACAACCATATTATTAATGAATCCCACTGTTTGGACTGAGTTAGAAACAAGCTAGACTAAATTTGATTTTGGAAATTGTCTCCTCTTATGTACAAAGCACGTTAAAAGGTACAACAGTGACAAGAAATGACCAAAGTAAGAAAATGTTGCATATAAAACATGTGTGATGTCATTACATACCTGATCCAGCAGGCTGCGACACCAGCCAGTCAGAGATTGTGGAGTGACAGCGTGACCACAGGACATCTCAGCTCTAAGACCCTGGTCTTCATCATCATCATCACTGACTAATAGAGCAGACAGTAAGTTGGACACTGTAATAGTGTAGATTATACTGAAAAATGTACAAGTAAAACTTAATTCAGAAGCAAATACATAAATATAACAAATATGGGTAAAACAGCAGCATAGTTTTTAGTCCTTACATGGAGGATCCAGGTCATCAGGTCTATCCACAAAGCTCAGCGTGGCGTCATGGGGGTCGTATCCCTTCTCGTCCTGATCTGAGCTGTTCATTTCAGACCTACTTTGTTCTTCCAATTTGTCGGCTAAAAGTGTCTGACTTCAACCAGGAAATAATCTGAGACGGCAGGCTGTCACAACACTCCTAAAGCAAGCTTGGCTTTTACTTTCAGTTTCTTCTTCTACAAATTTAAATGTACAGCATCCACATGAAGTCAAACTGTCTGGCTGAATGCATTCATTTTTACACTCATATTAATGTAATGTAACTTAGAGCAAAGGGAATAAAATTAAAACATAATTTTAATTATGTTTTTGGTGAAGCAGTCTTAGTGGAAAACAAAACACACCCTGGTTACAAGATCACTGGCAGAAAATACAGTTGCATCCTGTAGATGTCACTAAAGGCAAAACTTTAAATCCTTTTGCTTCCATTGGATTTAATGCAGATGTGTTCAGTTTATAATCAGTTTACCCTCAGTAATCAAAACTAACTCAGATCAGTCTCTCAACTTATGAAATTAATTCATTCTGAAACATGAAGGCTTTTCATTTTGTTAACAACTGGATTCAAAATAAAGAGTGGACATTTATTTAATGTTCACTGAAGGAGTCATCAGTTATAATGGAATAATCTGTTTATTAAGGAACAAAATAACCTTTATTATTATTATTATTATTATAGACTACTGTGATTTGCACCATGGTGTTGATTCAGTGCCAGATTAGAAAAACACCAGCAATCTTGGAAAAGCAATTGTTACTGCCCATCAACCTGGAAGAGTTAAACCAGTTCAAACTGTTTGAGGTCTAAAAATGAGGAAGATTATTCACAAATCAAAACACTTCAGGGGTTATGAACCTAAAACAGAAAGGGGTCTCTGGTGTGCCGTATGTCATCTCAGTAAAGGTCAAACTAGTTCAACTGGACCCAGGCCCCAACTGGAGTCAAAGTGAAACAGAAAGTGAAAATATTCTCTTATACATGGAGATGAAAATGTTTGCCAGTCAGAGGAGTTTTTGCTTTAAATAACTGAGTTCAGCACATCACCAACATTTAACACTGTAGATGTGTAACTGATAAACAGACACATTGAACTACTTGAGATTATTTAGTACTGTGCACTAATAAAACAATGAAACATATCTGTAATTATAGGGACCTTTCATCATCATGTAAATATAATGCAACAGTTGTTTATGTTACACGTTTGAGCTACATATGCCATCTTTAGATATTCTGAATAACAACTACTGGGCTTTGCCTGCTTAAAGATTAGTTTTACACCCAACTGCACTCAACAGACCAGGCAGTAAACAAAATCAGTTTAATATGAACTTTATTTGTTAATCAGGTCACAAACATATTTGAAAAGCAAGTTGTCAGGTTGAAAACTAACAAAAAAAAGCAACTGTTAAAGGTGATGAACATGAACAAGAAGACCTGGAACATTTTTAGAGTTATAAAATTAACTTTGTCAAGAAACAACAACTCTTAGTTTCTGTGCCACACAGGTATGGCTGTCTGTCTGGGAGCCACACCAGCACTGCAGGGGATGAAGTAGGAGCTGGTCTTCAGACACTCAGGAGTCAGCTTCAGACACACGAAGCAGAACTCCACCTGGCAGCGAGGACAGATGATGTTCTTGCAGCCCGTCTTGTCGTGCTCCACCTTATGTCCGCAGGTGGGACAGGCCCGGATGGAGGGACAGTTCTCGACCCCCTGGACCTCAGGGAAGGATGTGGTCTTGCAGTTCCTGAGCAGCTGCAGGTCGTGGTTGATGCAGCCGTTATTGTCACAGCGATCGGAGCGCGGAGCCGGACCTTTCCATGGCTTCAAGCACTGCCAGCAGAACTGGACCTCTGCATTCTTATCTGCTGTGCAAACTAAGCACTGAACGCAGAGGTTAGTCAGGTCCTCTCTCTCAATGTAGGAGCTGCAGCCAGGACACTGCAGGGCGAAAAAGAAGAGAAAACAAAAGGAAAGAAGTTACCACATTGTAGAACAATGTTTCATGAATTTGTCTTGAGTTAGCATGATGCTTACGGTTTTAAAATCGCAGTACTCTGTAGCAGCCAGACGGGCCATGTTCTCTTCAAAATGCTGCATTTCTGCAGCGGTCAGAACGGCCAGGCGACGGACCTCTTGATACGACCACAGAGCGTCACACTTGTGCAGGGTGCCGTCCTTCAGAGCTGGGCACTTAAATTTATACTGGCCCTGAAATTTATAATATTTAGGGAACAATATCATTAACTTGAATTGATTGAGTCTTGATATCAAGCATCATTTACATGCACTTAATCCATCTAGTTTTGCACAGCACAACATCCTGAAAGATGAATTTGATGAGTGAAGAGTTCACAGTCCCACTGAGCAGCTCTCTGATTTTTAATGTCAAGTTTATAAATTTGATTTGTGTTGTACTCAGTGACATTTGACAAATTTTACTGGAAAACTACTTAAATCTACACCTCAGGTTAAAATATATTTTAATGCTGGTTGTTAAGAGCTTGCTAAGCATTCCTGTCCTGATGAGAACATACAAAATGTGAGTGGGCGTCTCTTTGGTCTCCTACAGCAGTCCTAGATTCAGTTTGGATCTCTGGTTAGTCCACTACAGAACATATTACAGTAAGAAACATGTTAAAATAAAAAACAACAACTCTATTGTTATGGATTATGATTAACTTGGATATTAACTGTAGGTTCTTCAGCACCAGCCTCTAATTCAAGGCACCATAGATCTGCTGTCATTTGTTGTTTGTTTTAACTGTTTAAAATCTTCTCTCTTGCATTGTTTGCCACCAACATTCAACCATAAATTAAATTTGATAATTAAGATGAAGGTTGAGAAGAGAATTGGATTGAAGTAAATTAAAATAAAGCACTGCATTAAAATTGCTGGATAATTTCAGTGGACATTTTACTTGCAATACATCTTTCTTAGCTTTATAACATTAAATATGAGCATCCTTACTATGTCTTGTATTGGTTATATTGTAATGATGGATCATATGAACTGATTATTGTTGAAAAAAATAAAGAAATGCCTAATTAAAATCATTATTTTGACAGTAAGTCATACTGTTGAAATATGGTACACTGGCCCAGTTTATGGCCCACAACATAAAACTGGGCTGCATGTCTCATCTTGGACTTTATGCTGGATCTTTGCACAGAGTCTTCTCTTCAACAATACATGTGCTAGTGAGAAAACAAAAGTAAATTTTTAACTGTTGGAAAGTACCTGATCCAGCAGGCTGCGACACCACCCAGTGAGGGACTGCGGGGTGACAGCGTGACCGCAGGACATTTCCACCCGGAGACCCTGATCTCCCTCGTCTGGGGCTAAACGGAGCAGAAAACAGACCCAAAAACAAATAATAATAATAATAATAATAATAATAATAATAATAATAATAATAATAATATGCCATCTTGTTTTTTTTAGCTGTCACGACGACACATGGTGTCCTCATGTACCCACTGACTTGCATGTAAGTGTTTTTAAGGTCTCTAAAACAAAACGCTCCTTCCGTTTCTTTGGAAATAAGCAAAGTCACTTCAGCACCAACACAATAACAGTTAACAGGTTCTCACGCATCGGATCCAGAGCATCAGGTCTGTTGACGAACTTCAGCGTCGTGTCTCTGGGGTCGTATCTTTTCTCTTCGTGGCCCTGCGTGGTCATTTTGTTTCTGCTCTGCTCCTCGACTTGAACCAACTTCTGTCCGTCTGCAGCCAAAAGATGTGCCCTAATGGAGCTGCTGCTGCTGCTGCGTCACTTTCAGAGCCAGCTGTTGTTTACTTTCAGTTTCTCTCTTTTGTTTTTCTTCGTGCATTTTAATTGGCACTGATGAAGACGAACCAGTGATGATGAAGAACAACACACAAGAAAGTTAAAACCTTTTATGAACCGAATTAATTTTATATTCACTTGTCAATACAATTTTAACAACATTATTGAGTTTTGTTTACTATATTTGCAGTGATTCCAGTTAAAAGTGACACATGTGGCCCTTATAACTTAAAACATCTGCTGCTTTTTCTCTCTGCCATAGTCGAAAGCAGCACAAGTAATAAATAAAATTACTATACAATTTTTTTTTTCATAGTTTGAGAAGCAACCATGTAATGTAAAGAGTTTGCAAATAACCACAGCCACATCACATGATCTCTGCCGGAAAACAAGGTGATTTCCTGCAATTAATCGTCCCTATAAAATCTGCGATTTATAATCGCAGAACATCATCTACATAACACAATTATTAAGGTGTATCAGTATAAAAAGTCTTTTAATTTATTTATTTATTTTGCCATTGGTCAGATGTACGTATTTTATTTATTCAATTTTTATTATCATCTTTAATCTCCCACACTTTAGGAGATTAAAGTGCAGTATTGTGTTGAATGTGCTTCTCAAAATATACCAACCTGCTGATACCAGCAGGTCATGTGAGAGAAGATAATTACAAGGAAAAACTGAAAGAATAAGAACAGCAAGAGTCCTGCTTTGTGCAAAACAGAAAATAGAAAGTAAAGACTGCTCTGACGTCAGATGCTGTTGCTGTTTGCCCGCATTTCTGACAGCTGTTGGGACAGAGAACCAGACAGGAGCGCAGCGCAGCGCAGATTGCAGGAAGATGGGGAAAATCTACCAGGTCGTGGTTCATGGACTCAGAGGAGAGAAACTGATGATTGACCTCTGCAACACCGAGGAGCAGATGCAGAAAATGACGGTGCGACAGCTGAAGGAAAAGATCGCTGAGAAACTTCCTCAGACCGCAGGTAACTAAAGAGAAGCTCAAAAGGCAACGTGACTCAGTAATGGCAGAATTAATTTGGGAGGCGGTGAGCTGTTCAATATATTGGGTGCACTTTCTCTACGTCTATCTGTGTGCCAGCAGGACGAAAGCTACTTCTTTTCAACTTTATCGACTTTTTTGATCGACAGGTTGGGTTAAGTGGCCATGAAGACAGATTAATGCTCGTTTTTGTAAAATAAAGTAGGTTGTTAAGTAATAATATGTTTACCCAATTCAGAAGTACCTGACCCTTCAATAACAAACATGTTTTTCAAGACCATACTTTGCTTGCAAATCAAAATTGAAAGTAAATTTCATGGTGACTCATATTTTCTCTTATTGGCTTATCAGTGCTGTAATGGTAGAGCTCAGTATTAACTCTATCATTAATACCCAGCAGTTCAAGACCTACTAGTTGGTTTGTTGGTTGGTTTATTTACCTGGTTTGTTTCAGATAAATAAATAAGCCAACTGATGTGTTTAAAGTGCATCTGCATTGTGTGTAACTTACTAAACCTATGGTCTATAGACAAAATCTGAACCGCCTGTGGTGACATAACAGGTTAATTTAGAGCAGGACCATTGAGCACCATTAGGTCAAAAATTAGGAACATTGCAGTGCTTGAATATTCAGACAAATCAAACTGGCTGATTTGTTGAATGTAATACTTTAAAACATGAATGTAGGTCAATGACTATATAGTCTGAGGATCAAGGTAATTTTCTATCCAACATAAATTTCAAGTTTAAGTCAATGCTAAATGCTAACTCTGCTAAATGCTAACTCTGTTAGGAGTATCATCCCAAGATTATAAGCAGCCACTCATTACAAAAATATCTGGCAGGTGTTTTTTTTTAGGTAATACAAAGAAAATAATCTATTAAAGTAACATTTTATATCAGTAAGTTGATACTTTTGAGAATGAATGATCCAGATTAATTGTTTAATAGTACACGTTTAGGTGTGGAAACACCTGTTACAACAACAAAACAAAGGTCTAAAAATCTTGTTATCTGTTCTTCTTCATGACCTTTTAAATTAGCTTTTGATTTGAGTTTGGAAGTAATTGTGTCTCCTCAGCACATTTTTTACTTTCACTTCTTACCATTCTTCAAACAAACAACCTTCCAAAAAATGTAGGGATTAATTTTGACTACAGACTATTTATAATATATATAAAATCTATTTTGAAACCTTGTTGATATCTGTGTTTGCTTTCTTGTTTGTGTTTTTGCAGGAGAGGAGAACCTGCGGCTGATCTTTACGGACAAGCACCTGGAAGGAGACACTACGCTGCTGTCAGAGTACGGGATCCAGCACATGTCCGTCGTCCAGCTGGTGCTGAAGGTTCCTGGAGGACAGATGGCGTAACTGGGACCATCTGGGTCTTCATCTTTCACTGCCGTCGTTGCTACAATCTGCAGGGAATCCTGTTCACTCCTGACTCTTGTTTACAAATATGAAAGCCATAATCACTGCTGAAAAAAAGAATACTGATAATGTTTTTTGTGTATTCACTTGTAATAACCTTCGGATGTTCAAATGTTTTCAACTGTTGCATTAAATAAACATATTTAATGAAATTTTATGTCATTTTTCTTGTGCTGATAATAGAAATCTACACCAAACATAAACATAGCTAAGGAAGTATTTACTGCAAGAAAACAGACTTGAGCAAGAGGATCAAAATGTAGTTTTCAGTTTTATGTTGACAATATTCTGATGTTCACCATTGGATCCAAATCTCATCAGGTGCTTTTTGAGCTCCAACAATGTGTTGAAACAGTTCAGCAGACTTTTAGTGATTTTAAATCAGTGTTCAGAAGTAAAAAGAAAACAAACAAAAAAAACTACCGGAAATACAGATTTTCTTTGAGAAAACTAAATGTTTCAGAGATAAAGCTTAGTTTGTGGGTGTTCTTAAGTAAAATAAAATAAAGTCTTTCTCTAGATGCAACAAAAAGTCTGAGATAGTTCATTGAGTACCTCTAGAAATCTGACCTATAACCCATCTTGCATCTTCACATTATTATATCAAATCACTGTGATATCCACATGTTCAAAACTTTCATGCATTAAAAAACCTATGCATTGCACATCCCCCAGAAAAGTACAGGGAGTTACAATAGTTTAAATAGTTTAAACTTGTCTTAAAGAGAGCTTAACACAGACAGACAGTGTCTTACTCAAAGGGGAAAGAGGTTATAAATGAAATACTGCTATATTCTACTCTATATTTTGTCTTAAGCTAAAATAAAACTGAAGTTTTTAAGACGTAATTTCCACGTCTTTCAGTAAATCTTTATTTAGGCTGAATCACAATCTGGGTGTCAGAGTTTTAACATGGAATCAAAAAGTTTCGATTATTTTTCTTCTTCTTTTTTGATATTTTTTTTTTATGTAACATGTCCGACCGTCCCTGAATGCAACATAGTCTCGGGCGTAATGAGAAGAGAAACAGAAAGTATTTAGAGAGCTTTAGTTACACTTTAACGTGCAAGCAATGTCCGACAGCGTCTAAAAGAAGTTTCGGGTTTTTATATCCAGTGGATGTCAACGAAAGTGTGAATCTCAAGGTAAGTTCGTTGTTTTCTTTTGCGTTTGAGTTTTTGCTATCCCAAAATTTGAACTGCATTTGACTCATCGATTTCGTTGTAGCCTCCACTGTCGATGGGAGGATCACCAGGTGGAAGAAAAAAATGAATCGCTGGTGGAATAAACCTGCAGGTAAAACCTTTATAATATCCTGAGTAATTATGACAAGAGAAGAGTGGGATATAAGTGTCTTAATCAAGCAAGAGTAGCGTTACTTAACAAATACATTACTAAAGTAAAAGTAAAATATTAACAAAAATTGCCCAAATAAAATTTAGTAGGTGTACATGGAGATTTTAAATGCTAAGTGTCTGAAGATAAGAACCAATTTATTTGTTTGCAATAATATAATTAAACATTATGTAAAATCATAGAACACCTTCCCACAAAATAAACACATAAATGCATTCAGTACAAGTGGTGAGCTTTTCTGTATTAATTACCTTCCACAAATTCAGATGCACAGAAAAATTGTACGTAAGTAATAGAATTGTTACTTCTGAAAACTATTACTTAAGAAAAAGCAAACGTCCAATAAAACATTTTCTTTTCCAAAAATTCACTATAGTAAATGTAACTCATTACCATCCACCTCATTTCATGAAATAGTTAGCACTATATGTACCTCATAGTCCTTCAAACTTATTTTGTCACATTACGTCTTCTGTGTATTTTATTGGGAGTTTTAACAATGCAGTGTGCAAATGTTAGGTGGAAGATAAATAATTCCACCTAACTACTGGAATTAGGTGGAATTGTAGAAATAATAACCTGAAAGGCAACAGCTCTACCAACTGTGCCACTATGCAGCCCATGCTTTATAATAAACTTGAAGGCTGTTATTCAGGATTGTTTTCCTGTTGAAAGGAGAACCTCCACCCCACTCCCAAGAATATTTTTAGCTTCTAGGTTTTTTTTGCAGCATTTGTTTGTATTTAGGTCTGTCCACCATTCCATAATGCTCTGAACAAGTTGGTAAAACCAGCACAGAGCATGATGCTGCCAACCTCACTGTGGGGATGATGTTTTAGTTTATTCTCTACCATGTGTATGTAGGCAAAGAGTTTAATTTTCCTGGACCCCTCTGATCACCTGGGATTTCTGTTTATGTATCCAAGAGATGTTTTATTTTAAAAACGTACTTTGTATAGACTTGCTGTGTTATTGAGGTGAACAGTATAACCCAACGTTTTATATAACAGAACACTGTCTGACATTTCATTTGCATTTGCGATCCAAATCCACCAGAAACTAAGTACCACGGTTTGTACAACCACGGGGCAACATGCTACCTGAACAGTGTGCTGCAGGTTCTGTTCATGACCGAAGAATTCAGGGAAGCTGTGATCAGGTTGGTTTTTAGAGTTTGTAGCAGTTACTATATGTGAAGGGAATATTTTGAAGTCCACAGTGGACATTAATTTGTCGTTTTGTTTTAGATTGACCAATCCCAGTAAGGAGCACATTGATCACCACCTTAGACAATTGTTTGAAGAATTATCGCACCGGACAGCAGATCCATATGATATATTAAGAGCTCTAGAAGTCAACAATGGTATGACATTGAAGAGGAAGATTCCTTTTTACTTTTTATTGTAAAATAATATGGGTCATAAGTGTAGTTATAATTGTTTTGCATTCAAATTATCATCATAATGGATGATTATGAATTTAAAATACAAAATTGTGTTATAATTCATCAAGTCTTATTTTATTGAGTCAATTACTGCATTTTTGTATGTCTTGACTTCTCCCAGTGCGTGAGCAGCAAGATGCAGCAGAATACTTTGAGAGGATCTTAAGGAAGACCAGTGGAAATGCAGCAAAGGTACATTTACCAGTTGCAAACACTGTATATAAGGCGTAAGAGTAAATATACTCTATATGCGTGCTTATAAATGCATACGTAAGAAAGGCCTCTTCACTTGCTGTTTTTAAGTCCCTTCTTAAGACCCATCTTCTTTCTTTGGCTTTTGGCACAGTCTGAGATGTTTCACTTTGTTTTATTCTGTCTGTATATTAATATGTATTCGATCTTTTCTATTTTATAATTGCATTGTATTTTATGATTGTGTATAGCACTTTGGTCCTGTTGGTGCATAAAGTGCTTTATAAATAAAATTGGTATGGTATGGTACGTATGTGGTTTGTTTGTGTGTTTCAGATCTTTCATGGACGGCTGAGTCACAGGACCGAGTGTTTAAACTGTCAGACAGTGACTGACAGTGAAGGTCCGTTCTGGCATCTTCCTCTTGAACTGGAAGATTCGCCTGGTGAAAACTACAGCGTGGTGAGAATCTGACAAGTTAATATTTTACTGTTGCAAGTTACTGTTGAACTTTAACTTGTGTTAAAGTTCATATAAACTGACATGTTTTTCCACAATAGAACAACATAAAATGGATCATGCTTAATTTTGAAAAATATATCGGAAAATAAGTGTAATTTAATCATATTTAAACTCTGGAGTACGGCTTTGAAAACCACACTGGCCATAAAAAAGTAAAGGAACTGATCGCTGACTGTTAACATCTAAAATTTAACTGTAAATAAAGTATGTCTGCAGTAATTTTCTGCCATGTTTCCTTATAACAAGCTTTATTATTGAACTCTTTATCACACTTTTAAACTTCCTTACTGCCTGAAAAGCTGAACAACATACTGTACCTGCAACAAACCCACCACTTTACCATCCAAATGCTGGAATCCCATGGAGCTTTACAACATTTGATTCTAAAATGCCTATTTTAGAATGAGCAATCATTTTCCCTATTTAGCTCACAGATAGGGTTAATTGAACTTTCTTAATCTATACAAGGGCTTTAAAAACTGTTCTCTCTTATGGAACTTTTTAACATTTTGTGCTTTTGTCTGATAGTCCAATAAATATGGTTCATAACTGTGTAGTGAGAACAATATGGTTTTCATAGCTTTGCATGTATAAAGGATGAAATATTTTCTGATTCTTCTTTGCAAAGAATCTCAAACTCAGTCAGTTTGGATGGATAGCAAACATGATATTTGTTTACTGAAACACCTTGACAAACGTCTGTGTCTATTTAAACCTAAACAAGGACACTAAAAGTTTTGACTGGATACATTGGAGCCAATGAAAAGAAGATAAATAGGAGGAATATGATCTCTTTAATTGTCATCAAAATTACAGTGTTATTAATTATTATTTACTTATAAATATATTAGAAATGCTTGTCTGAACCTATAACTTGGTAAAGTCAGTCAAAAGTCTTTTCTAACTGTTAAGTGCTTCTTTTTGAGAATTTTTTCCCCCTGTAGACGTAATACAGTTTCCTGTTTTTAGGAGAACGGCATCAATATGTTTTTCACACCAACTATATTCAATGGAGATAACCAGGTGTACTGTGAAATCTGTGATGTTAAAGTTGATGCTACCAGAGTGAGTGAATATTTAGAAAGTTTCAGTTTTTTTGATACATTTTGAAACACAGCAATATTTTAGCAATCTTTTTCAGCAACAAGGTATATCTGATTTGTTTTTTCAGAAATATGTAATAACTCAACATCCAGATGTTCTGCTTCTGATGCTGAAGAGGTTTGACTTTAGCTACCAGTTCATGTCTTACATCAAAATCCACTGTAAAGCTGATGTTCCTCACACCATTAGGATTCCAGAGGTAGAAAAATATCTTTTATATAGTTTTTATTTAGAACTAGTCATATTGCAGAATTGTTTTGTTTATTTCATTCCTGATTTTGACTAATATTCTTGTATGTTGATCAGAATCAGACGTATGAGCTCTATGCAGTTGTGGAGCATTTTGGAGATCTGAGAGGAGGACATTATCACGCAAAAATCAAGTCCAAGGATGAAGGAGGCAAATGGTTCGTCTTTGATGACAGTTCGGTCACGCAGGTAAAACCAATTAAAACTTTTTCTTCACCATAAAAAGATTTTGCTCAACAGTCGAGTTGTGAAAGAATGCATTGCAGGACAAAAGCAATTAATCATGTGATGTCTTTGCTTTTTCCTTCAGCGAAGCAAAAGTCCTTTTCCTGACAATGTGGATGTTGTACAGTAAGTGTTAAAGAGAGATGACTTTTATTATACTGCACAAAAGATCACATCACAAATTTTCACCTTTTACCATTTACCTGGCATTGCAACCCCTTTACCTAAAGTCAATTAGGACTTCAACTCCATCGTTTAACACGAGCATCTCTCACTAACAAATCATCTGCATTTTTCTGAAAAACCTTAAATACTCTCAGTTACTTGATGTATGTGGTTTCTGGAACACATTTCAGTCTGGAACAATGTGTCCCATTTCATTGTTGCTTGATAAATCAATGCTTGATTTATTGTTTACAGATGCAGACTAAGACCTTGGAGAGGATTAGAGTCAAAGTTCACTGTCAGTGCACTGCTGTTGAACAAAGACAGACATAGTTTCTCCAGAAAAATCTTAAAAACAGCATCAGCTTTATAAGTTTAATATTTGTTTTTTCCTGTTATTTTGTATGGATTGTGTGGTAAAAACGGGACCAAACTGCAGATAAGAGCTTGGTAGCAGCACAGGGAGTTTAAGTTTCTGCTTCTGCCTTCAAACATGTTAATTCACATTTATATACGTATTGTCACCTTTCTCTTCATTTCTCTTCTAGATCCCACAGTGCTTATCTTCTATTTTATAGGAGGAAAGGTGAGAATTACAGTACCTGCTGCATTTTCAGATAATATGTTGTGCAGTGCTGTATTATTAATAACTACTGAATTTTAATTTAACTTATTCTTCTACTGTCTTGTCTAATTGATTATGAAAATCCAGGAACGGAAGAAATGATGCGGAGCTCCAATCCAGACCCCAAATGTGTTCATGCAAAGAGTAACGTACATGCTGGACCAAATAATTACCAAGTATTTCATGATAACACAACTCAAGGTGTTACAAAACATGAGGATTATGACCTCAAGGTACGTGGAAAAGCCAAGCAGGGGGATGATAAGGATATTTGCTCTATTCAGCATAAAGGCAGGGATCATGTACCAGTGGAGCAAACTGTGTCTAAAGAAAACCAACCAGACACTCGAGGTTTTAAACTTCGTCAAAGCAAAAACCCTCCTGTTCATGCTGCACCTAATATACCAGATGACATGATTGATTTACATGGATCATCTGAAGGAAAGTCTGATGAGAATAAACAGATATATGAGGGACAAAAACATGAGAGAGCAAACAGTCATGCTCAGGACAAAACCACAATGGATGCCAACTCTACCGAGCAGGTAAAACCTGTTCTCCCTGCTTATGATCAGATTCAAGTCAATGATCACAAAAAGCAAAAAGCAAATGTCTTTGAAGATACACAAGCTAACCTTAATGATGATTTTAAACCTAAAACGGATTACCAAAGTGAGATCAGATATGAAAATGAGCAGAAAAGAGAGACAGATAAATATTTGAACGATGGATCTGCACGGCATCATGTTGGTAAAGGATCTGGTTATGTTCCTCAAAGCAAACACAAATATAAGGAAAATAATCAAAAGGATGGTGAGAAAAATGAAGCACATAAATTTACTAAAAATTGCAACAAGTCAGCTGAAAGGAGTATATCAACCTGTCCCTCTTCCTCTTTTAAAAAAGAGGAAGAGGGACAAACTGGTTCTACTCAAGCTAGTTGTTATCTGGATAGCAGAGAAGCTGATGGAAGTAAAGAGAGGAAACCAAAACTTGGTCATATCGTAGATCCCCACACGATCTACAAAGACCACAAAGAGCACAGTGAAAATATCAATACTGATATGAGAAAACTATCAGTGATAAATCCATTGGCTCTGAAGAACGGAAACACTGAACCAGAAGCCAAAGGTGAACAGAAAGATTATGGTTCGAAGACCCACACCAAAAGTCAGGAAACTGAAAAATATATTGAGGATTTTCACAAGCAATCTGGATCAGGAAAAAAAGAGAGTCTGAAAGGGAACCAAGCAGCAGACAGGGAGAGAAAAACAAGCCAGGGAGATTATCAAGCAAATACAAAAAAAGGAGTTAAGAGTTCTGCAGATGGGCAGCATAGATTTCTTCAATATAAAGTAATCGAAGAAGTAAATGGCAGCAGTACTGGTAATAAAATTATGACAAGAACAATCTCACAGGGTTTCATTAAACGGAAGGAAGAAAATAATACAGAACAGCACATAACTGAAGAACAAAGACACCTGACTTTGGTTGAACGAAAACACACAACCAGGTCAAACAGAAGACAACATAAAAATCTTAGAAAAATAAAACATTCAAATCTTTCCTCACTGAAAGAATTCCCTAATACATGGCTTGAGGTGGCTAGGACAGATGATTCTTTAAAAAGAAGAAGGTTTCTTAAAACCAAGTGGCCGTATTGATAACGTAAAATGAATCAACACACACAGAAGAAAAAATAAAAAGAGATCAGCTATGTCTTGTTTACCCATTTCGACCAACAAATGTGCAAATCATGAATCAGAATAAAATGTTTATGAGGTCAGCAGAACTCTGGTGGTTTAGCTTACTGGGAACCATTCTGGAGGTGCAAGCATAGAAAACAAAACCTAGACTGAGATTTTGTTTCAGCTGTTTGTTGTAAATACAGCCATCTGGTTTGGTAATTCTTGTCTCATTGTTTCTGTCAATAATAGCTCAATATTATAAAGCCAATAGGATCAATTGTTCTGTGATTACCTGCAAAACGACACAATAAAAGCCATTTTCGTTGTTCGATAAACTGACTTCACTAAAAAGCTTGTTTGTTGCCTCAACTTACAATTGAGAGAAAAATCACTTTTTCATGCAAAGGCGACAAAAAATAAAACATTTGTTTTCACTGTTATTCACGTTCACTGTGTAAACAGTGTAATAAACGTGAAGCTGGGTTTGGAAATATGGGCATGCAAAGTTTTCAACAGTGCACTGAAGAAAAAAAATGACTTGTGTGTATATTTCATTCAGAGACTTTATGAGAGGCACTGGAAACAATGTGGTCAAATTAATTTGATAAACTACTGAATGTTGAACCAGCAACATTTTGACATTGTATAACTTAGATTCTGAGGCATTTGGGTTGTGTTTTTATTGAAAGGGGTTCAGATTTACATGTGTTATTCAAAGACGGACTCTGATGTGATAATGGCATCTGGTTGGTTTATTTATTTATTTTCAATAGAATGACCAATAAATGCATCATTGTGATTGGATCATGATATCCCATCAGAGTTTGTTTACATCACTATATGCATTTCATGTTCAGGGTCAGTTTAAGCTCCACTTTTTCTTGGTGCTTCATCACTGTGTAACATAACCACTATGTTTTTTTTTTGTTTTGTTTTTTTTCCTGGATAAATACATTGAAGAGTAAATGTATCATTTATCTTCGATGCTTTGGATTTTTTGTTTGGATTGGGACTTTGGATTAACACGGAAAAATTCTCCCAGGATATGGAACTCTTTTGTGGACAATATTCGCATTAAAAAGGATCGGAAATATTTGGACATTTAACCATTTGGGTTTCTTTACTAAAATGAACTGAGTGAATTAAATCTCACCTAAACTTATTTTTGAGGGATTTTGCGTTACTGATTTATTTATCAGAATAACTATTATTATTTTCTCAATTTGTGGGTTTTGTAATAAATCATTGTTGCTAAAACTCAGCAAAATTTCATATTGAGTGGTTGGCTATTTATGTACTTCTCAATTTAACTGGTGTAACATATTTACCTGATGCCCACATCAGGTAAATATGAACTCACAAATACACCCCCCATCCCCCTTGAGTGTATTTGTGAGTTCTGCTTTAAATAGAAGCAGAATTTTACAACTCGGTCTTTTTTCTTTCTTCTTCTCCTCTGTTGTTGACTAGTGTCATGGTGATGGTACAAGCAGCACTACAGGTGCATGCATGGTGGGACTAACTTCTAGAAATATAAGCATGTGTCTGGTGATTGATAAAAATAGCCTAGTTGTGCAACATTTGTATTCATCTTAATTAACATCTGTGAAGAATACATATGAAGACAATTAAAGGAAGAATTTAAGAAAAATATAAATGTGTTGTCATTTGCTTTTTTATATCACTTGATGGATGTGCTCGTGGAAGTTTGTTTCTTTTTGAACGAGTGACATATTATGTGTATAAGGGCAGCACTGTTGTACAGAAAAGCAAGGATTGTTGCATAGATGATATTGTTGTATTAGGGATTTTTTTGTTTATTATTAGATAATAATTCAATATGTGATTAAATGCCGTGAATTGCAAAATGTAAAGGTTTGCATTGATTTTAAGTTTTAATTAGAATTTTTAGTTTTCTGATTTCCTGTAATAAACTTGAATTATCAACCAAATATTTTCAAGATACGTTTCTTTTTCATTGTTTGCTGGAATTGCTTTCCGAATCATTTTCCACTAGGTTTATCCAAACAGCAATTTGTGTATTTATCTGTGGTTTTATCATTTTAGGGTGGGCCTAGTTGTTAATTTGAACCCATTAGATCTCTGAGTTGATCATTTGCAAATAATGTGTTGCAAAAGTGTAGCACACAGAAGCTAAAGAACCTGGAGAAGTTCATTTAAAAAGATGTACCGCAAAAAGAGCTTATTTACAGTACTTATATATTTTAAAACTGCATCTATAAATATCCTGGATCACCCACAGAAGATTCTGTCTGATATCTCCAGGTCCAGTGTAATAAATCTCACACTATTAAGGCAGCCAAATAATAATTATGCTATATTTGTTATTAAAGCAGCCATGTTATTTGGCTGCTTTGCAGTAAGGCACGTTTTTATCAAAAGGACTCATGTACTATGACACTCTGACCTGGAAAATCAGGAAAGAATTCAGATTTGCAAAGATGTGGAAATAATAATGGAAATGTTCCAGCTCTGGACGATTCCAGTCAGGAGACCGGACAAAGAGCGGACTGGATTGGTTGAGAACTCTGCACATGGGAGGTAATGATGAACTGGCTGGAAAATAATAAAACTAACTTTCAATAAAGTTATGAAATAATCTTTTGTAATATAAATTGGACTCTAACTACAAATGTATGCAGCTTAACATGCTAATTGCATGTGAAAACAATTCCCTGTTTTCACATATTATGTTGAATCTCCAGCACAGTTTCCAGATTTTTATCATGAAAATCCAGTATGTAGATGTAATTTCTCCTCAATTTCACAGTTATACACTGTGTTGTGATGGACTATCATACAAAAGCACAGTAATGTAATAACAATTAAAATACTTAAATATATGAGAAGTTTATAAGAGCCTTGCTGTCTTCCAACATAATTTAAAATACTGGGTCCATCTTAGACATGCTTCCATTCTCAGAACCACTGTTTTAATGAATGTAGGATTCAGGACAAAAGTGAAAACATTGCAGAATCCTAGCTAGCTAGTTGTAGCTAGTTATAGCAAAAAAAAAACATTTAATCAAAATCTATTAATTTAATTTAATTAATTCAAACACTACACTTTACCACAGTTCAAGGCAGTGTAAATATGCAGGGATTAACACAATAGCTAAATTCCATCCTTTGCTCTAGGACAAGTAAACAGAAAAAGCAAAACACCTTCCTACATAATTCACAGGACAGAACTGAGTACACATAGTTCTACTGAAAGAAGTTTAAAAAAATAACATCAGCAAAATAAACCTTTTACAAGAAATAACTAACCAGCCGACAGAAACACAGGATACAAAAACTTCCGTTATAAGCAGTGGAAGACATTATAAATGGGTACATAACTGGTTTGCTTTTGGTTTTCACTCTGATATATTCTGTTCCACGAATGTGCGCCTCTAATAAGCGCCACCTTCTGGATAAACTGTGTTCTGCGCCTCAGGATGTTACAGTCTCCTTTGGTTTGTGCTCTGGTTTTTATTTTATTATTCCTTTTATGAATTAAATCATCTAATGGTGGCGGGACAGGCCCATTCAAAACTTTAAAAGTAAGTCAGTCATCATAATATATTAAGAATCGAGGGATAAAATATTATGCTTACTAATGATTTTACAGAAATGAAAATGAAATAGTTTCTTGTCAAAGGCTTTTGTTTTTCTTTTAAAGAGACATGATGAGTTTTTTTGTTACTTGCAGTTGTATGTGTCCAGGTTGTATAGCTGTATGTTATATGAGAAAAAAAAATCATTGCATGCATCTAATTCTAGCTGACTGTATGGTGAGAAAAAAATCTTGTATGGTGCGAGTTTGCTAAACTGAATTTTATGACATTTGCTTAACATGATTTTTAAAAGTCAGATTTGAGTCAAACATATTCCAATATATTTACATTTTTCAACAAACAAAAGCTCAGCTTGTGTTGGTTTTGTTGTAAAACTTGCAGAATTTTCAGACTTGTCTTTTCCATCCTTGGGTCATATGTCCTGACCTAGGCGAAATTGGTGAATATGCAATAAACACATTCATTGTGTCACGTAAAAGAAATTTTTTCTAACATTTATATTTTCTTACTATCAGTTTTGCACTGGTAAGTTACAGGCAGTGTATGTCTAAAGAGTGATACTATGCACAAAGTGCTTTTATTAGCTTTTTTTTTTGGTATCTATTGCCCGTCTTATAAATGTGGGTTTGTTACCTAGGAGTTTGAGTGCACTTTTACACCCTGAGATAAAATAGATGGAGCTACATAACATGACCCACAAGGCAAACAGAAACCTCTCACACATTGAAGACTGAAGTTAGGTAGTTTCCAGCTCTTATCTGGTGGTGCCAAACAAGGACAATTACAGTGAGGAAATGTATTACATGAAATAAAAAGAGATTCTAACTCTTGCTGTTTGTGCCATTGTCTTGTCTGGAAGGAAAAGCTGCCTTTCAGTAATTACCACTGAGCTTTAAAGAAATCCAGCTGCACAGGACTTCAAACAGTAGCACAATTTCTAGTGAGTGAAATGCATCAGAAATAAATATAACAATTAAGTTTATCATCTCACAGTAGATTCTGAACAACAGTAGAGATTATAGAAGCACAGAGGATTGAGTTATGGTTCATTATTTCATCCTCGTGTTCTTGGATTCTCTGATACATTCTGCATTACTCTGTACACAGGAAACATAGTCACTATTATCATGAAGACTTTCAGACTCAAAGAGCAACAGCGCCTCCCAGTGGTCAGTAAAACTGAGGGTTTCTGCAACTCGGGCCTGTTGTGGACCATTATTGTTTAAATAAACCAGTGGAAATACGAAAAATGAGTTATTACCTTGTGTGATTATTTCTGTTTGACTTCAATATTTTAATCACGTTAAATATGTCTGTTTATTGTTTTCTATGACTCCTGTCCTTTCACAGCTGCATGTTTCCTAACTTCAAACACAACAGACCACATTCTTTGGTGTTGAGACGAGAACAAGTATTCATACAAGTTTTCATTTACAATAAACTGAAAACCTGAACACAATAAATGATAAAGTAAAAGATTAAAAAACTGTTAACTAAAACAGCTAACATTCAGGGAATATTTTATTCAGCTAAATATATTCTTAGACAATAAATGCTGTTATAATCTATTAATAAAACACTGCAAACATTCAGATAAGTTGGTTTTACATAATTACAATTCAGAACATCAAACTGTTCTGACAGGTTTCCTGCAGTCGCTGCAGAAGAAGAAGTGCTGTTTATATTCAGCACTTAAAACAAAGTTTGGTTCATAACTGTAAACAGAAAAATGTTTTAACTTAAACAGCCACCTCTAATGTAGGCAATCTTACTTTTACTGAACCTGTCACTGACTGATTGTAGCAGTCGTCTTTAGAGCTGGTGTCTATGTGTGTGGCAACAAGTTTTGCAGTGTGGTGATGCTGTAAGCTTGATGTTCTGTGGTACACCAGTTCTTGTAATGTTTGCACTTGACTGGAATTTGTCTGTGTGATTCAACTGATTTTGATTTGAGCTGAATTTTTATTTAGTGTCTTGTGTTGTGAATTGACACAGTATGAACTGATTCAAACCGACTAAACCCATGAAATAAAATATTTGTAGTCCCAGAGGATTGAATACAAAATATTAAGGGTGACCTTTGGCAATTAGATAAAACATTGTACCTTTACACTTTGGGATATTTTGTGTTGTAAAATGTATCTGCAGAACTTTCAGACTAATATTTTCCATTAACATATCTTATCCATGACGGTAAACACCAATCCTGCATATCACACCACCTTCAGGGAAATCACCATAAATTTCTAATCTTTTATCTCTTAAGTTTCTCCTGGCAACTGAAGGAAGGTACATGATTAAATAATGATGATATGCTTAACAGGTCTAATTATGGCTGTTGGTTTCTATTGCTCTCACTCTAGAAGCATCAGATATGATCCGACAAGCAAACAGAAACCATTATGGTTACATAACAACCAAGCCAGGTGAGTTAGGTAGTTTCCAGTAATCGTTTGGTTGGCGCCAAATGAAGACAATTACAATAAGGAAATACATGTCAGAGGAAGTAAAGCAGGCTGCTTATGCCAAATTTAGCATTTTCTTACCTGTAAGGAAGTATTGTCTTCCAGATAGTTTTTACATTTGAACTTTTTCCAACTTGGGAAATTTTCTTCTTTGTGAATTTCCAACTTATAACATTCAAGGTGTTTAGGGCAGATTTTAATTATTATTATTATTATGATTATTATGATTATTATTATTATTATTATTAATAATAATAATAATAAT